>NC_042617.1:65878725-66178725 GCF_901001135.1 Rhinatrema bivittatum | reverse complement strand
CTTACCCCCCTGCTGTCTCTCACACTCCCCTGCTCTCTCACCCCATCCAACCCCCCTGCTCTCACACCCTCACCCTGCTCTCTCTCTCTCATACCCTCACCCTGCTCTCTCTCTCTCATAACCTCACCCTGCTCTCTGTCTCATACCTGCTCATATTTCATATCTGCTCCCTCCCCCACCCTGGTTTTTTGTAATTTCCTCCTTCAGTTATATTGTAAACCGGCATGATGAACCCATTAATGTCGATATATAAAAGCTAATAAATAAATACCCTCACCCTGCTCTCTCTCTCTCACAATCCCCAGCTCCTCTCCTCCTCTCTCACCCTCTCCTCCCCTCTCTCACACCCTCCCCTCTCACACCTCCTCCCCCTCTCTTTCTCACCCCTGCCCTCTCTCATATCCCCCTCACCCTCTCTCATATCCCCTCACCCTCTCTCATATCCCCCTCCTCCTCCGCTCACACACACTCGCCTCTCTACACATATTCACTCTCACCAGGGTCGTCATCTTCGCCGTGAGCAGAGCGTGTCACGCGAGGGCCTTCATCTTTGCCGTGAACGGTGCACCAGAGCCTTCATCTTCGCCGCAAACAGCGCACACTCCTTTCGCGGCATGCCAGGGTCTCCTCTGCTATATTCTGCGCAGAATTTGGCAATTCTGCGCGGGGGGAGGGGGGGTGAATTCTGCGCAAATTCTGCACTCCACAGTAGTGCAGAATTCCCCCAGGACTAAGCTATTTATAATATCAGATAATACTATGACTAGAGACACTCCTAAATCTAAAGTAGCAGATTTAAAACAAATTTAAGAAAGTGCTTTTTCAGTCAGTGCATAATTAAGCCATGGAACTTTTTGCCAGAAAATGTGGTCAAGACTAGTAGCATAACTGTGTTTAGAAAAGGCTTGGACAAGCCAAATAGGCTTGTTTTCTCCGCCTCATAAATCTTGGGGAGAGCAACATGAAGCAGACTTTCACTGCTCTATTGGTCTGACTCAGAATGGCTGTTCTTATGTTTATGTAAGGGTTGACTGTCTGGTTGGGGAGGGGAAATGTGGTGACTGATATGGGGATAATTTTGTAACTGCCTGCATTGCTGTAAAGCCTACCTGTACGTTTTATTTGCACACTTTGAACCAGTTTTCAAAAGGAAAGTAAACACATACTTTCCCTTTTGAAAATTACACCTGCTAATTTGTGCACAGATTTTTTTCCAGTAAAAACTGTACATGCATACTTTAAAGAATGCAAAAGTATGTGCCCAAGTTCAAACCCTACCTCCAGCCCCTCTCACAAGAACGCCTCTTCAAACTGCAGGTAAATTTGCACGCATACTGGCCCCCTCTGCGTGCACTTCTTCCCACATAATGGGTGAGCGATTTTGTAAAAGCTGTTTTCTGAAGGGCCTTGTCTGAGGGCACTTTGAGTTTAACTGGATTTCTGGAAGTTTCTTCAGCGGATGAGTCTCACAGGGACCCCTTGTTGGTGACCTTTGTGTTCTCACAGGACCGTGACTCAATCCTGCCGTTGTATTCCAGAAGGCTAAGAATTTACTTGGACTTGTTTAGGTCTACACAAGACCAATGAAGGACGTTTCTTGCAATGCACCGAAGAGATGCTAGCTTTGGAGGCTTCCTTCCTGCTTTATTTCCCTTGTAAATATTTGCATGCATTAGCAAATGTTAGAGATATATTTTTTGAACTCTCTCAACTGTGCAATTTCCTGGACTCTAAATAACATCCTTGCTTGCTGAGACCGACCTGTCTTAGTTATGGGATGGTATCCTGATTAATGGATGTTGTATATGGGCTCTTCCTCTGGGTTTAGTTTTCCTTTTAATTTTTTCTTAATGTACTCCCAGGGTTTACTTTGGTTTTCCCCTTTAATTTCTTGTTTTTATAGACCCAATGTAATTTTTATACACAATTATTATTTTAGTTCACTATTTTTAGGGGGGAGAGAGGAGGGTTAGTTTGCTGGACAAGTCTTTGCTGGTGTTTCTATGTTGAAATTAATAAAGAATAAGTTAAAAAAAAAAAACAACTCTTTTCTGTCAGTGAAGCATTTTGGAAGTGGCTTTGAAAATGCCCTCTTTAAAAATAATAAATGGAAGATACCAAAAAAAAATCACACAAAAAAAAAAAAATCACAGAGGGTCTGCATGTCTTGTGGAAATTGAATAACTTCCTTTATGCTAGGTTTTAGACCACTTCTACTCTGAATCGTGTAATGTAATTTCAGCTATATTTAGTGTATGTCATACCCCTCCTCATCTCTTTCCTGTTGTACACAGATACTCTCCTGCCATCACCAACATCTGGAATTAAGCAAAGGAAACCCACTGAGCATGCTTGATATCATGTTTTCAGCTGAAACTTAGGGAGTTAAGCTGGAAATACTTGCCCATGCATCAGTCACCACACTGCATTATGTGAATATGCTACAAAGGAATAGAGAGAAAGGAAAACAACCAAACACTAGAGAGATATTATTCCTGCTGAAAAAGATACTGTTATAATTTGAAGGAAATTAAAGGGAATCCTATGCGAGTTACTGAAAGCATAAAAATAAGAATAAAAGTTAGTTAAGGAGGCAGTTTTTTAAAAGGCAGTGAGTGGATTGATATGCAAGTATTTTTTGGCTCATTTTTAGGCCCAATCTAGCCAGCTAGGTTGTGGTTTAAAATTATCCTGAAAATTAACTTGGAAGGCTGGCTGCTAAGCAGCTTACTGAAAATTACCCTCCACGCTCCCCAGGTATCTACCTGCTTATCTCTATCAGCTCGATCCAGTATCGTCCGCTCGAGGATTGCCCGTCTGTAACGTGCTCGTAGCGCACAATTCGGGCGCGCAAGGCAGTTCGGCGATACAGTGTCCAGTTTCACGCGTCCGTATCGCTTCTGAAAACAGACGCATAACCCTTTCCGCACCCGGCATGTAAATGAACGAAAAAGCTGTATAATGAAGGAATTAGCTATTCCCCTGCGATACTGTAACGGGCGCTGATATTATCTCCTCCGTAACCCGCTGTTCTGCCGCGGCCTTAACCTGCTAGTTTACCGCCTCCCCCTAGTAGGAGTTAGTGTAGTGTAGTGTAGGGTAAAAACATTGCTTACCCGCCCTGGTCCCGTCCGGTCTCCTGCAGCCCCGTCTGGACCGGACGGGGCTGCAGGAGACCGGACGGGACCAGGGCAAAAAAAACAAACGAAAAAGTAGCAAGGCTCGGGCCTGCTATGGTAAGTGTAAAAAGTGTAAAAAACAAAAAACCTGTGTGTTATATAAAAAAATAAAACAATTTTAAATACCTGTCGGAGGGCCGTGGGTCCAGGCGGCCGGTGGGCGGCGGGCAGCCATCAGCGGCATCCGGTAGTCCCTTCTCCCTTCCTCCCTCCCTCCCCTGCCTGGATGAGCGCCAAAATCGCCCGGGCGGGTCGGCAGCGGGGGGGGGGGGGGGGCGGCAGCAGGATCCGGGAGCGGCGGGTAGGCAGCAGCGGGGTCCGGGGGGTCCGGGGCAGCGGCAGCGGGGGGGGGGGGGGGGCGGCAGCGGGGGGGCGGCAGCAGGATCCGGGAGCGGCGGGTAGGCAGCAGCGGGGTCCGGGGGTGGCAGCGAGATCCGGGGAGCCAGCAGCGGCAGCATGTTCGATCGCGCAGGCAGGTAGGTGGCAAAGTAAAGATGGCCGCCTGCACGGGAAAATCGTGCAATTGGCCGCTGAAGACGTGAATTGGCCGCTGAAGACGTGACGTGACGTCACGTCACGTCTTCAGCGGCCAATTGCACGATTTTCCCGTGCTGGCGGCCATCTTTACTTTGCCACCTACCTGCCTGCGCGATCGAACATGCTGCCGCTGCTGGCTCCCCGGATCTCGCTGCCACCCCCGGACCCCGCTGCTGCCTACCCGCCGCTCCCGGATCCTGCTGCCGCCCCCCCGCTGCCGCCCCCCCCCCCCCCCCGCTGCCGCTGCCCCGGACCCCCCGGACCCCGCTGCTGCCTACCCGCCGCTCCCGGATCCTGCTGCCGCCACCCCCCCCCCCCCCCCCCCGCTGCCGACCCGCCCGTGCGATTTTGGCGCTCATCCAGGCAGGGGAGGGAGGGAGGAAGGGAGAAGGGACTACCGGATGCCGCTGATGGCTGCCCGCCGCCCACCGGCCGCCTGGACCCACGGCCCTCCGACAGGTATTTAAAATTGTTTTATTTTTTTATATAACACACAGGTTTTTTGTTTTTTACACTTTTTAAACTTTTTTACACTTCCTGGTGCCTGTCATTTCAAATGTCATTTGAAATGACAGGTACCAGCGCACCCAGGTTACTGTATAGGCGCTGTTACAGCGCCTATACAGTAAAATGGGTTGCGCGGGCATAACCCTTCCCTAACGCTTCACAGCCGCGGCATGCATTTGCATGCGATTAGAGGAGAGTATCGGAGAGTTAGTGAAGAGAACTGTGCGTGCGGGGAGGAAGGGTGCGCCTGACACTACCTCACTGTTTTTACCGCGGCCTTACTGGATCGAGCCATAAGTTAGGAAGATAGATCTTCAACAAAAATGATTACCCCCTAGTGAGTGTGATATCTGGCATTCTCTACCCCTCGGACTTCCCCTTTCCACCGTGCACTGAACCAGCTAACCTGTTAAATGTCCATCCCCAGCAGTCTGATCTGGAACCCCACAGAGATCCACCCCTTGCAAGCACCTCATTTACTGATACCCCCATAAAATGTCAGGGTGAGCACACACACGAACACCCAGGGTCTAGTGTGCCTCCCCTCACCTCCCTCCAAGCTCTCTGCAAGCATTGCGAGGCCACCCTATCCTGAAGAAAAACCAGTGTACCTCAGCCATGCAAATCCCAAATGGGTATACCATGCTATTTTGAGTGTGCTTGCTAAAGCCTAATTTGCATCTGATGTTCCTTCCTTTACATGTGTGTATGTTCTAGCATCTTCTGGGACTGATTTAGTGTGCATGCCTTAGAGTATACATAAAAATGTTCAGGAAAAAGATTGAGCCATTTGTTTGTTCAAGCTTTTGATGGTTAATAGTCATTTATTTATTTATTTTATTTAAGTTTTTTTATATACCAACATTCAGGACGATAGTCCCATCATGCTGGTTCACAAGAAACAGGGGTGCAATAATAATAAGACTTTACAATTTGAACAAAAGTGCAGAAAAGCAGTTACATATAACAAGGAAATCAATAACTTGGAGTGAGAAGGAAAATGAAGATCAGATGATTATATATATGTATAAATAGCATTGTATAAATAACATTGTAAGAGGTAGCTATTAATGTTATTATTAGCGTAGCGTGTTGATTGATGAGTTAAATAATGTTGGAGTTAGGAAATGCCTGCGTGAATAGCCACGTCTTGAGTTTTTTCTTGAATGTTGAGATGGTGGGTTCCATTCTAAGATCCGGGGGAATGGAGTTCCATAAAAAGTCATGAAACTATTTCTCTTGTAAATTATGATCTTTGCAGATAACTGAGAATCTACTACATTTGTGAACTAGAGATAGCCTTGTTGTGTTATGCTTTATCTATTGTGTATGTTGTTTTATTGTAAGCCGCATAAGTTTTAAATAATAAGGGAGAGAAATATTTCTAAATATTTAAATAAATAAAATCATGCTGTTCTAACTGCTTGCTAATCGGTCTTAGGACCCAGAGGATGCTCTGGTGCCTGGCCCCTGACCGAGGGATTGTTCCTGTGGTAGCTGGGGTTCAATGGGTCGGAAGGAGATGTAAAAGAGGGGACGAGTCCTCCGGGTAATCGCAAAGGAAGGTCCACGGTGCCATAGCCCAGCAGAGGCCGCTTCTGATCGTGCTGGAGGCCCAAGCAGAAACTGCCAAGCGAAAAGGAAAAGGGAGACCAGTAAACAGAACGCTGCCTAAATTAACCTTTTGAACACGGCACAAAAGATGTTCTACCTGAATTAAAGCCTGCTTTTAAAAGGTGCGTTATTGTGCTTACATACACTGACACAAATCATCGCGTTGCTAAGGCTGATGGCCGCGTGTAGCACGGGAGGCCTGGAACGCTCCGGCTGCCTGTCAGAGAGAGAGAGAGAACATAAAGCCGCAGGCTGCTTTGGAAGGCGCCGTTGTTGCATTGTTGTACATCTCAAAAGAAAGGGCATCACAAACATGAGAACAGGTTTCATTTTAAGTCGGTTCATGTGAATGTCCACAGCGGTGCTTGTCCTTGTTTAAAGAAGGCCTCGGGTGCTAAATGATGCTTTGCCCACCGATTTGCTTCATGCAGCCATTCTGTGATTTTGCATTTACTTGGTCCACCTTTCAGGCACTAGGTTATGTCTAATAGTTCCTGAAGGGTAAATATACTCTGGATGTCAGAATAAACTCCTTGAGGATCTGAGATCAAAACTAGTCTTTCTCCTCTCTGCTGTAGACTGCTCTTCATACAACTCGGGCAGAACCTCGCAGTCCATTGCAGTTCGCTTTTTCATCAGAGAGCCCCAGGAACACTTCAGTCAGCATCAGGGCCAGAACCACTCAGCTTTGCAAAACAGTTATCTCTTACTTTTATAGGCCATCTTGCAGGGCAGATGAAGTTATAGTGAAGTTTTCATAACTGCATTGTTTGTGCACTGGAGAAGGGTTTAAACTGGCACTGTGCTGCTGTTTCACCTTGAATTTCTACTCCCCACTTCCAGTTTCCGCATCAATGTGCGTTTAATTAAGCAATCCAGTTTTCTTTTTATCACTAACTTATACCAATTAAAATTGTGGCATCCACTGAACTTTCATATTACTCTCCTTGGTGAAAGCTTATGAAATGTGAGTCCCCTTTTTAAAATGCTTTCTCCTTTACATGCTGTTGCCCTTAAAGTATGGCAGCCGATGTTGCTGAATACTGCTCTAGCTTCAAAAGGAAGGGAAAAAAAATTCCATTTATGAATGCTGTGTTTTCTTTGACCTTCAAAAATCACTAAGAGGACGATATTTAAAGGGATTTCCAGTGTCTGAAAATGGCCCAACCTGTATACGGGTAAAAGTACGCATGTATTTCCATAAGGCACGTACTTTCATCTGCACTGGAGGCAGTCCTGGGGCAGAGTCACATCAGGAGAGAAAGCTTGCGCATCGTCTGCAGGTGAACAAGTGTGCGCAGAGTTTGCACCAATGCAGGCAATTTGAAAATTCCCCTTCCCCCTCCCCCCAACTGGTCCATTGACATTCTGCTGGCCTAAGAAAGCAAGGCATTTGGAATACACTGATTTAAATATATTTGGTTTTGATGGCCGGCATGAATCTGCTCTCTACAGCAGATACTCTCTCTGTGTGCGGGGATGCTTTATAAGGGACGTTTTTCACCGAGGTAGCAATTTTCAAATTGCCCACACTGATGCAAAGGCTGTGAGTGCTTTTTTTTTCCTCTCAGACTTTGCACCTTCTCCAAAGAACAGTATGTGCACGCTTTCCCTGTGCAAATTCGCATGGGGAAGAAGGGACCTGTTTTCTATGGGGGTGCTCTTTGCTTAGAAACGAATGCCTGTAGATTCGAAAGTGGAGTCTTCCGCCCCTGACCTTTGCATGCCCCGGGTAATGCCTCCTCTCTCTGCAGATAAAAATGAGCGTGTTGTGGAGCAATACTCCTACTTGTAGCCTCATAGATATAGGACCCTTTTCGGACAGTCCTTTTACCCGGGTACATCAGGATTGAAAATTGTCTTCTGCGCCTTTCTTCTTTTTCTAGTTGCAACTGCTTAGAGAGTCTAGTTTCACTCTTCAGGTTAGCAAATATTTTTATGTGAGAGAAGAGTGGATTCATTTTGCAGTTATTTGAGAGAACATTAAATAATCATCACTACCTCTTTGCCAGTGTATATTTGTAGAGTCCTTCGGACCAGTCCTGACAGAATGTGTGATATTTTAAAATCAAACCATGTGTGCTTGCTGAGTTTTCTGATCAGCAGATCTTGTCTTCTGTTCTTCAGAGAAGTCTTTTTCTGGGCAGCAGAGTTCATGTGTAGGCCATCCTCGACAATAACACACAAACACAATCCTGAAAACCCGATTGGCTAAGGGTCCCCCAGGACAGGTTTGGGATCCATTCCCTAGAACTTTCCACCCTCTTTCCAACCTATGAAAACTGGATTTGACACGTGCCCATAAAGTTTTACTTATGGAAGAGTTTGGCATCAAAACACTAAACATTCTGTGCTCTGTATTTTTAAATTTGCTAAATTCTGCATACTTTGTCAAAATAACACTGTCCATGAGAAATATATTTTCTCTGTATTGCATTTTAAATTATTACTCAAAGATGCAGAATATTTTGTGCACAATTCTCCCAGGAGTAGTGTAATAGTTCATCAAAAGGCAGTGGTACCTTACACTTGCTCTGTCCCCTCCAGGACCAATCCCATCCTTCCCTCCCACCAGGCCTGCACCAGCCTCACTTTCTCCCCCCCCCCCCCACCCCAGGCCTTATTCATCCCCTCCCTCTTATGCTTGACCCACCAGTCTCTCCACCCACTTCCAGACCAGACCCCACCACACTCTTTCCCCCTCCCCCTCCAAAAGTGTGGCTGTTAACTCCAGGCTGGCCCCACATCATTCCTGCCCGGTCCTCTATGGGCCTGTGATTCCTTTACTTTATTCCGCACCATGCGACCAGTGCTGCCGCTGCCGCTTCCTTCTGGTCTGCTTGGGCTGGCATTTTCTCCTCCCAGCCCGCGCCTCTTCTCCTTAAGGCCTGTGCTGGCTGCTGCCACCACCATCTGCTTATGGCTCATACTGGCCATTGCTGCTACCTGCTTCCAGTCCACACAACCGAGTCTTTTCTCCTTATTCACGAGAGCCAGGGCTGAAGCCAATGCCTCCACATGCCAGTTAGTGCAGGCTAAAGTAGTTGCCACCAGCTTCTGGTCCTGCGCCATATTCTGCATGTATTCCGCTTTGCCCAGTGGTGCAGAATTCTCTCAGGAGCAATAAAGGCTACACACAGTGCTAATCTGTATGACAGAGCAACAAGTGTTGCACTGCTTTTCTACAGGAATATTTATAAGACATTTTCTTGCAGGCTTCGGTTCTTCTGCTTGAATTGGAGTATTCTGTTCTGCAAGTGCAATATTATTACAGCTTCTCCATATATGCAGCTTGCAGAGTTTTATTAAGTACAGGCGGTGGTGATTTTCTGGCAGCTCACCAACCTGGAATCTTTGTGAACCTGCTTCCTTTTCCCCCAATGGGAAATCGTGGAAGGTTGAGGCTGCTGCTGGATTCAACCCAGTACCTTTTTTATTTAGAAAATTACCCCTGAGTAACGGGGTGGTACACAGGAGATAAAAGTGCAAAACGAAAATAGTCTGTAACCATTAACTAATGGGCTGCTATATCGAGATTGGAAAAACTAGGTGCCCTATTTTTGACCCGTGTTTTACCTTAAAATAAACGGTGTGGAAGGGGAAGGGTATGAATGGGTCTCATTGAGGGGTGGCAGGAGTGGAAGACTGGTAAGCCGCAGCTAAACTGAGGTGTAGTTTTGTGTGGTTTCCCGTTGATCATGTTCTGGATAACAGCTGATGAAAAATAGACAGAGAAAAGTGCTCTCCCATTTCTAGAAGTCTAGGGTTGTCACAAACCACAGCCCCTTAGTTATCGGAGGCGAGTGCAGTGCACTTCAGCTGTTAGGGGCAGAGGAAAGGAACTGGGCGAAAACATGAAGCATGTAACTTTTACCTGTTGCTTGCCCTTGCTACCAATGTTCACCATCCCAGAAATGTACCTCTGCACCCTCTAGGCCATATTAAATTGTTCTACAAATATTTTATTGACTTTATTAATTAGTTTATAGATCCAAATGTTGTAGTTCTTGAAGAACATTCCTTATCAGTTCTCCCATGAACAAGAAATCTTATTCTGGGAAAGGGGACTACATTTTATTTTATAAACTGCATCAGTGTGGCATGTTTTTCATTAGACACCTGGAATATGTTGACATCTATTACAGCAGTGGTGGTATAATCCCTCTCAGCGTGTGCACAGTGCTCTGGACATCTGCTGCTGCTGCTGCTGCCGCCTATTTAACTTTCCTTTACTGACCCTGTCCCGAATCCCTCCGTGCCTTCTCTGAACCATATTACACACGTATTATGGCGCTTTAGAGTTTTATGCCTTGTGAACATCAGGAAAGGAGATGTAGTGATGATTTTTTTTTTTTTTTTTGCATCCTTTATCATGTGATAACATGTGATTATATTCCCATTGAAGTACTGGATGTTGATTGCTGGAAAAATTCATGGTAGAGATGATAAACTCTATGTATTTCCGTTTTGGAAGAAAATAAGCTTTGCTCTTTCGGGACCAGTAGTGATGCAGGAATTGGGTGCACCATCAGGTTTTGACTAGAAAAATGTGTTGAAAATATAGGTATATGAACTACCTATGTGGTGTGTATATGAAATCCCAACAACCTGACACTCAGTAATAAGGTTGTTGTCAGTGGCATCTTTTGCGCAGAATTTGAGTTTCTCCTTTGAATAATATGGATTACTTCATTGAGGAACTTGAAGACGCAACCATTCTTCATTCAGATTAGAGAATACCCCAAATGCCCAACGGATTAAAATGATTCTGCATGTAAATAAAGTGAATGTTGATAGCTTTATGTATCTATTCGTTATGTCCAGGAATATAACATTTTGGTTTAAGTGATCAAAGCATCTTTATATACAAAATTACAGGCCTTGGCAAGACCTGCCTCTCTTCTAGCCTACCCCACCCTGATATAGTCCAGCCACAGATTTACAGCAAACAATTATATATATATATATATATAGATATATATAGATATAGATAGAAACGTAGAAATGACGGCAGAAAAAGACCAATCGGCCCATCCAGTCTGCCCAGCAAGCTCTCATACTTATTTTCCCATACTTATCTGTTTCACTGACCACCAAGTTCAGGGCCCTTGTTGGTAACTGTTTGATTCAAATTTCCTGCCATTGATGCAGAGAGTAATGTTGGAGTTGCATCAAAGGTGAGCATAAGGCTTAATCGTTACTGGTAGTAACCGCCGCATCAAGCAAGTTACTCCGATGCTTGTTTACTATACTATATTATTTATTATCATTATGTTAAATTGTCATCCAGTTATATTGTTCCATATGTGCTTCTGTTCTATGTAAAGCCCCTTATCTCTGTTGGGCAGTTTATCGTTATATGTAAACCGGAGTGATTTGTAGTCTCTATAAGAACCTCGGTATATAAAAATTAAAAATAAATAAATAAATAAATTTACCCAGACTGCACAGATCTATGCCTTATTGGATGTTGTCTGAATGTAAATCCTCTTTTCCACATTTCTCCCTGCCGTTGAAGCAGAGAGTAACACTGTATATGCATTCAAAGTGATGTATCAGGCTTAATTGGTTTAGGGTAGTAACCGCTGCAATAAGCAAACTACCACCATGCTTATTTGTTTACCCAGACTGTGTAGTTCAGTCCTTGTTGGTTGTTGTCTGAATGCAAATCCTCTTTTCCACATTTCCCCTTGCCGTTGGAGTTGCATTAACCATGTGAAGGATTATTGAGTAAGGGTAGTAATCACCAGGTAGAAGCCTCCATTCCAGCAAGCCACCCCCATGGCTCTTTTCTTCATTCCCATCTTCTAGCCTTTAAGGATCCATAGTGTTTATCCCATGCCCCTTTGAAAGATATATATATAGCCACTCATTCATCGGGGCTCACTTTCTTAGCCTTGGGGAACCTGGGGTAATTCACCCAAAGTGAGGAAAATAGTTCTCAGCTGGATCATGGGCTGGGGGCAGGTATTCTGCAGGGCTAAACTGGTCACTGGACACACACACATGCACTTCCAAAAAGCCACTGTCCACATTAAAGACTATGCTCCTAATGAAAAGATAGTTTATTATAAGTATCTTCATAAGAACATAAGCAATTACCATGCTGGGTCAGACCAAGGGTCCATCAAGCCCAGCATCCTGTTTCCAACAGAGGCCAAACCAGGCCACAAGAACCTGGCACGTACCTAAACACTAAGAAGATCCCATGCTACTGATGCAATTAATAGCAGTGGCTATTCCCTAAGTAAACTTGATTAATAGCAGTTAATGGACTTCTCCAAGAACTTATCCAAACCTTTTTTGAACCCAGCTACACTAACTGCACTAACCACATCCTCTGGCAACAAATTCCAGTGCTTAATTGTGCGTTGAGTGAAAAAGAATTTTCTCCGATTAGTCTTAAATGTGCTACTTGCTAACTTCATGGGGTGCCCCCTAGTCCTTCTATTATCCGAAAGTGTAAATAACTGATTCACATCTTCTCATTCAAGACTTCTCATGATCTTAAAGACCTCTATCATATCTCCCCCCAGCCATCTCTTCTCCAAGCTGAACAGCCCTAACCTCTTCATCCTTTCCTCATAGGGGAGCTGTTCCATCCCCTTTATCATTTTGGTTGCCTTTCTCTGTACCTTCTCCATTGCAACTATATCTTTTTTGAGATGCGGCGACCAGAATTGTACACAGTATTCAAGGTGCGTGTTATGCTCACCGGCTGCGGCAACCCGCAGCCGGCACCACTCACCCGCCCCCTCTCGTGTGTGTGGGTGGGGGGCAGGGAATCAAGTACAGATTTTATGTTTATAGTGGTGATTTATCAATTGTGTTTTTACCAACTGCTATACTATATTTGAGGGTACGCTTTTAAATGTCTTTCCAAGTGACCTGTTTACTAAAGCATATTAAAAATGTGCATTATTGCAAGACATTTAAAAGGTGTAAAACCTTTAGTGAACAGGGCTTTAAGCAGGTTTTTACAGCTGCCAATAACACATCTGTATTATCAGGCACAGTAAGGCCAGTCCTGCTGAGAGTCTCAATCCACACCATCCCCAAAATGCAGATGGCCTCCTGGGCTTTGCCCCCACCATTCACCCTCTAAGAATCCAGCTGCAGTCCCCCATGAGGCTTCCTCTCCCACCTCGCTTATCTTTTTTATGTTTTGCAGGTTATTTACATTTCACATAAGGGTTTTTTTCCATTCCAAAAATATGAATAGTAAGAATAGAAACTGTTTTGGTTTTTTTTTTGGGGGGTGGGTTCTTTGTAGATGGGAGGAGTTGGAATCATTTTGCATTTCTTATTGACATTTTTGTAACATTTCTTTTAATCAGCAGTGGCAGATGTCTCATAAGAGACCTTCTTCAAATAGTTGATGCCAAAGTATCACTGCCAATTCTCCTTTGATATAACAGCTCTTCAGTATGAAATACTTATTTTGCAACTCACTGTATGGCAATACAGATTTCAAATTACTTATTTTTTTTCTTTGAAAAAACTGAGACTTAGCACATGGAACAAACTCAAATCAAGATCAGAGCTATTGTAAAGGTAGTTCAAGAAGGGCAACCTCCCTGGGTGTCAGGCTGGTGGGAGACGGTGCCATTCTGGTTTTTGAGTCATTCTACAAGGTTATGAGCCGAAAAGGAAATTTGGGGGGGGGGGGGGGGGGGGGGCACTGACAGCATCCCAAGGCCAGGGTAATGATTTGCCAAGTGACTACCTTAATCAAAACCGTGTAAAAATATAGCTTTATTAAATATTAACATATCAAAAGAGAGCCAGCAACCCAGGGCACCTCCATATACGTCACTGTCTTATTCCCAGTTTTACACTACAGGGTTGCAGAGCAGCAGATTGTTCTGTCCAGTCAAGAGATGAGATTTGAACTGTGTCCCGTCAGCATCCAGGAATGTTATTAATCACCATCTCAGTATCCACAACTTTGTCCGCCTGATGGTGCTCAAGGAACAGAGCTGTTTATTCAAGTCCTTTGTAGATTGGCTGGTCACATACCATTCCAACATATTAAGGTTTCTTGGATACCTCTTAAGGCCGTTTGGATAGATTAGCTGCCTTAATATGTTATTTTTTTACTTTCCTAGAAATGCGATCTTTAGCATCATTTGGGAGCATTTTGGGGGTTTACACATTTGAGTTTTAGACTGCTGTCTTTTATTTTTGCTTGATTACAAATAATTGGAAATGCAGAAAATAGAAAAAAAAATAGTCTTTATTTTATACTTACTTTGCATTGATCATGTGTAGCAGTTCTCCAAAGGCGCCATTAGTGCATTCTGCGATATTACAAAAGGATATTCCACAGCATGCACGTGGCGTGATAATATCATGCCTGTTGTTGCTGAAGGCATTTAGCTTTACCTCATGCCTCCAATGGCATGCAAGACATGCTGCTACTGAGTGAGTTGTACACCCTGCTGTGTTTCATTTAATTAAAACTTAAAATCCCACATTTCAGTGTTCCCAACAAATATGTAAACCGAGAAGCACCACCTGCAGTTTAAACCATTCAACCAATTCCTAATGACTGAATTGACTTGTGCACAGCTGGGACTATACCTCTCTCTAGGGAATTAAGAAAGTGAAATTTAACCAGTTAGTTGGATTACATTTCTTTGTGTTTTCCACTACAGTGATAACCACCATAGTGTAGAGACCAAGAGTATGTTCAGGAATTGTGCTGGGTAGTTTCACACTTTATTGCTTTGTAATCAAATGCATCAATTGTGACGTTATCTTAAGAGCAGTAGTTGCTGAGATTTACAATTAATTATCATTATGGTGAGTGTGACTTTCATTAATTTATGTATTTTCAGGTAAATATATTAAAATGGCTAGGCTTGAAACTGGAGATAGAAATTGGCAGTGTCTGTTGGTATCCTTTTTGTTAATGTTTGCTGTGAGTTGAAAGTAATTCAATTCTCACTAAAATGTTCTTTGCACATTTAGCCCTCATGGTGCCTTGTCCTAGCCACTTGCATCTAAATGGCACTGTCACTGTTTTACCTGCTTTGCAGGTTTCCTGTGCCACAGTTCAGCCTGCTGCTCAACCTCCCCTTCACAAGGAGTCCTCAGCAAGCCCTGCTCACCGTTGCATAAGTCATCTTCTCACTGATCACCTGATGCCTCACCTCCAGCCATACCTAATTCAGCCTGTCCAGTCTCTCTTTGCCTCTTCAAGGAGTCATCTCAGCTCTTTGACCTGGCCAGCCTTGTCTTGCTATATCTTACCTTGTGGCCTACGCAGGCCTTCTGTCTTGCCTTGGGGCCTTCCCAGGCCTCCTGTCTTGCCTTGCCTAGTCTTGTGGCCTTCCCAGACCTCCTGTCTTGCCTTGCCTTGTGGCCTTCCCAGGCCTCCTGTCTTGCCTTGCCTTGTGGCTTATCCAGACCTTCTGCCTTGCCTTGAGGCCTACCCAGGCTTTCTACCTTGCCTAGTGGCCTACCTAGGCCTCCTCTTTTGCCTTGTGGCCTATCTGGTTCTCCTGCCTTGCTCTGTGATATATCTTGGCCTCCTATGCTCTTTAGCCTATTTAGCCTACTTGGCTCCCTCTCTTGCTCTATAGCCTTCCGAGCCTTGTTCTGCGGCCTTCTAGGCTCTCTTGCCTTGCTCAGTAGCCTCTGAGCCTACTAGAATTACCTTGCCTAGTCTCGTGCCCTGTTGGGCTTTAATTGCCTGTCTAGTCCTGTCCTGGTTCAGTCTTGTCCGATCCTTGCCCTGCCCAGTCCAGTTTAGTCCCTTTTCTATTTCCCAGGGCTTGCCCTTGTTCTTTGTCTGAGCCCAGCCAGTACCTGTGTCCAGCCCCCAGCCATGATATTCGCCAGGAGAAAAGTCCTAGGAGCAGACAAGGGAAGGGGGTTGGTTAGGCAGAAGACCAGCCCTATTCCTCCCTTGTAGGCCTGTGCCTCTTCTGCAGGGGTGCTCCATGAGTCCAGCCTGCCAGACCGTGACAGGCACTATAAAAATTACTGGAAAGCAATAACATTAACTTTTTGTTTTAAATTATCTTGCTGAGCTTGATGGTAAGCTAAATGTATAAACAGCCTTGACTTTGTGCATGGTGTAGAAATTTGCTGAGTTTCAGTATTAAATGTTATAATGTGGTCCATTTATTTCCTATGGGTTGTTTTGCAATTTAGATTTTTCTTTCTACAACTGTTTTAGTAATAATACAAAACTTTCAAGGAAGCAGCACCGTCAACAAGTGCATTCCACATACTCACTGAATAATAATGGGGTAACTAGGGGAGTATGAAATATCCAGATCTGTTACACAGTTATTTAGATGTAAAACGAAAAGAAAAAGCACATTTTGCATAGTATCCACAATCTTCCATATCCCTCGAATGATATAAATAAAATGTTTTTCCCTTTCTTTTCCTTGATGGCTAAATATTCTTTGGAAAATCAATGGCATAAGTGTTCTGCTATCATAAAAATGGTGAAAAAGCTTTTTGGGGGATAACATTTGGACCCAGAAGTTTTCTCCTCTTTTGGGCTTTCAGCTCAGTCAGCCTGTTCCAACTATTCGATGGAGAAGACCCAAAGGTAGACCTAATGGGTCATTATTCTTGACAGCTGCTTTTATCTGCTTTCATCCTCTCCAGTTATTGAATAAGGCCTTGCAGCAGTCTTCCTCTGCCCAAGGGATACAGAATCTTGCTTCCTTTACATCCCAAGACAAAAGATAGTGACTTGACATTTGATGCCGGAAATGCATTTATCGATATAAAGCAAAGAACAATGCTAGCTTAATAATGCTTGCACAGTATACATTCACAAAATCATTTATTTATCTCACTAGTGCTGTACTTTAAATCCATGTGGATGGGGAAATATTTGTCTTTATTTACAGATTCTCATTTAGCTGCCAGTTCAATAAAAGTGGTATTTTTTCTTAATGCAAAATTTTTGTTTTCAGTAAAATAGTGTGGGACCATATAATTATCCTCAGTAATTGTATTGCACCTTGGGGTCCATTCATACATGGCATCTTAAAACCTCTGTAAGCTGAACTGTGATGTCAGTCAGTTTTACAGCCCATAAGACCCTATGAGACACCTATTTTAAAGGATTACATTCCTTTTTTAATTAGGGATAATTTTTTAGAAATGGTTGGTAGGCCATAAACTGGTTTTCCTTGAGTAGCTTTGTAGGTATACTGAATATGTGTAGGAACATTGGCCTTTTTCTGTTCATCCATAAGTAAAACACTACAAGTGAGAGACTGTCTCCATAACTGGTGATAAGAGTGGGTGCTGAAAATCTCCTGGATAGAAAGTGTTAGAGGAATGGAATAATCCTAGAAAGAAAGGGAGAGAAAGGCAGCCTGGTGTAATTAATAGCTGAGGCCTCATAACATGACCACCCTGATCCCACCCTCCCTGCCCAAGTTTTAAGGGATGAGGAGGGGGGAGGGTGTTATAAGGTGGCATAGTGGTATGTATTAGTGTTGCTACTGAAAAAGGGGGTACGTTTTGCACAAGGTTTCTCAGGTGCAATTAGTTAGGATACCTGGACAACCCCTGATAGGAAGGGGTCTGGAAACATTTAGTAGAATTGCTATAAATAATCATTTATTCAGACCATGAATAGGAGGATGTCTTGAGAAGTCCATGGAAAAGGAAGGTGAGGATAAATTGCATGGAGCAGCTATTGCTGCATGCCATGACAATATTGACCACAGTGCATTTGATGTTAGGCAACTGTCTCACTAGCTATTTATTTATTTATATACCGACATTTGATCTGAGATATCACATCAGTTTACATTCAGGTACTGTAGGTATTTCCCTATCCCCAGAGGGCTTACAATCTAAGCTTGTACCTGAGGCAGTAGAGGGTAAAGTGACTTGCCCAAGGTCACAAGGAGCGACAGCAGGACTCAAACCTTGGTCTCCTGGTTCATAGCCCACTGCTCTAACCACTAGTTTATTCCTCTTCCCTAGTTCATGATATCTTAGCAAAAGTTCAATGTCTTCTGGCTAGTGAGGTTTGAGCTTTGGAATTTATATATGTCTTATGTGCAGAGGTCTGGAAGCACCCTCACAGGAACAGGCAGGAGCTGAGTTTATCTTCTGCCTAGCCAGCTCCCTCCCCTCAGTTGAGCCCTTGGATTCTGGGGGCCAGCAGGACTTGGTTATGTTGGATGAACATCATGGTTGAAAGCTGGACTGGTCTTCTGCCTAGCCAGCCCCCCCCCCCCACCCCCCGCAGGTTGAGTCCTTGGATTCTGGGGGCAAGTAGGGCTTAACTGGACAGGCTGGTTAAGCTGGACAAGGCAGGGCAGACATAGGCTGGAAGCAGAGGCCTGGGTATAGGTTGAGGGAAGAGGCTGAGAACTTGATACTGGAACAGGCAAGGAGCTGAGGACTGGATACTGGAATAGACAAAGAGCTGATACAAACGTAGACTGGCCAGGGACTGGGCTGGATACAGACACAGGCTTGGGTAAGGCAAAGCAGGGAATGGATGCTAGGGACTGGACTGGGCAAGATCCAACAGGATTAGACAAGGACAGGAATAATCAAGGCAGACTAGAGCAGGACTTAGACAAGGCAGATGAGGATAGGAGCAGTTAAGGACAACACAGAACAGAGAACACCGAGGCCCAACGTCAGCAACACTGAAGGCCACTAAGAATAAGGCCTGGACACCGCTAGGTAAGGTAAGGCCTGAGCAGGCCACAGAGCAAGGTCCTAGGAGACAGAGGCTTGGACGCCATAAGGCAAGGAGCAAGATACAGGAAGGTCTGGAGGCCATAAGAGTGGCCAGGTCAGAGAGCCAAGGGTGATTCCATAAAACAGCAACTAGGTTCTGGCAAGGCAGGGTTAAATGGGGCTGGAGCTTGGGTGTGGTGTGAGCAGCAAGGAGGGGTTTGGCAAGGCTGGAGATGAAGCTCGCTGAGGACCCCTGGTGGAGAGGACGCTGCACCACAGGCTGTCAGGTGGCCAGTGAGGAGATGACTCAGGTAGCTCAGAACAGAGTTCACTGGAGGCATCTGCTGGTAGGTGGTGTCACAGTAGACTGGGACAGGGCACGGTAAGGCTGCACAGCAGGCAAAACTGTGACAATATATATGTATATATAGTATGCGATTTGCAATGTTTAGAGAATTGTTGATTAGGTTTTTTATCCAAATAAAATTGTGGCTTATAATTCCATTTATTCATGTGAATTGGTGTCATCATTCAAGAGTAAAAGGGGAAGAGGCATCATTTGGAATTTGGAAAGAAGGTGTATGGCGCGCTTAGATTATGAGCAACATAATTAATAGAAGTCTTATGAACCACCATCTTCATCTGCATAGTTTGTGTACTTGTAAATACAGTTTTAGCTATCATTTTTGGAGGAAATCTAGGGTCTGTTCATCAGTTTTTTCTCTCTTTTTTGCTGATGTATTTTAATGTGCAGGCTGCATGTGTAATTTATTTATTAAGGTGTTTTATATATCATCGTTGCAAAAGAAGATCACAACGGCTTATTCATCAATAATCATATCCTTGTTCATTTTTCACAATCTGGGTTAACATTCATATGATGGGTGAACAATACATTAGTAATTGGATTCTAGGTCATATTCATTCATTTGTTTCCTAGGTCAACATAACATTGCGTTCAAGTTCTAGTAATCCTTATGTTACATTGTATATAGCTCTATACTATATTAATTGCTCATTATACTATTAATAACACTGGTCCTGACAGTGAACATCAGCTTATTGGTGTTTTATGTGAAGTCATAAGCATTTCTGAAACGCCATGTTTTCAGTTCACGTTTGAAACTCTTTCTTTCTGTTATCTGACGTAATGACTCTAGAAGGGAGTTCCACAACTTGGGGCCTGCTCTGGAAAGTATTCGGTCTCTTATTTGTGTTAGGTGTGTATTGCATGTTGTGGGTATCATTAGCAGTCCTTTATTTTGTGATCTTAGTGCTCTCTTCAGCGTGTATGGTTGAAGCGTCACTCCTAATAAGCTTGGGTTAATGTTGCTGATGATATTAAATATTAGAGTTAATACTTTGTAATGAATTCTGGATTGTACCGGAAGCCAGTGCAGTGCTATTAGCGAAGGGGTGATGTCATCTTGTCCCTAGTAAGAGTCTCGCAAAAGCACTTTCTAGTAATTGCAGTGGTTTTAGTAATCCTGCAGGAAGTCCTAATAAAAGGGAGTTACAGTAATCTAAGTTTGAAAATATTAGTGTTTGTAATACATTGCAGAAGTCCTGAATTGTTAGTAGTGGTTTCAGCCGATGTAATATTCTTAGCTTGGAGTATCCTGTTTTCATGAATTTATTTTTATGTTTTTTCATTGTGAAGTTCTCATCTCATCTCATCTCATAGATAGGGCCGGGGGGGTGGGTTAGGTAGGGGAAGGGAGGGAGGGGAAGGTGCAGGGGGGGGTGGAAAGAAAGTTCCCTCCGAGGCCGCTCCGATTTTGGAGCGGCCTCGGAGGGAACAGGCTTGCGCGCGCCGGGCTCGGCGCGCGCAAGTTGCACAAATGTGCACCCTCTTGCGCACGCCGACCCCAGATTTTATAAGATTCGTGCGGCTACGCGCATATCTTATAAAATCCAGCGTACTTTTGTTTGCGCCTGGTGTGCGAACAAAAGTACGCGCTTGCGCAAATTTATAAAATCTACCCGATAGTAAACAGGGCCAGGGTATGGATCAGAAAAGAATTCTAGAGTAAAAACATGGACCTGAAGACCTAAGAAATGTTTTTCAAAGTATTAAAAATTATTCACATCAATAAATGCTAAAAATGATTATTTATTATCTAAATTAGATAACTACCTAGAAGACAACAAGATACTATACCCAAACCAATTTGGTTTCAGAAAAAATTACTCAATAGAAACCCTACTGCAGACCCTTTACTGCAGGGGTTTGACAAAAATGTATCTAATTGATCTAACAGCATCTAACAGCAGCTTTCCGCACAGTTGACCATACCCTATTGTGCCATCAACTAAGAATAATCGGAATAGATGGAAACTTCAACAAATGGTTCCCTTCCTTCCTAGAAAATAGAACATTCCAAGTCAAAATGGGTAATCACATTTCTGACACCTTCACAATAGATACAGGTGTCCCCCAGGGTTGAGCCCTCTCAGCTACACTATTCAACATTTATTTGTTGCCCCTATGTACAGTGCTAGCTAACCTTGGACTGAATTTCTTCCTTTATGCAGACGATATACAATTCTATATCCCTTTTGACAAAACACTGGAAAAAACTGTGGCAACCCTGTCAACCATCATGAAGATAATACAACAAAAACTTTCTCAACTGAAACTAACGCTTAATCCCCATCTTTCTAGTTGTTCTGGTGGGTGTTCACATCTCTAGAAAAGTCGAATTGGAAATAAACATATCGGTGAACAAAGATATTCATTTTGGTAGCATAATTGACAAAAAAGTCTTGGAGACTTTGGCAACAACAGATTGCAAGCATATATATGCCAATAGCCATCATAGTTGGGAGTAAGTCTCCCTTCCCTCTCTCCCTCCCCCCCCCCCCTTTAACTAAAAAGCAGTAAATATACAGTAGGGGTTTATAAGAATAGTGTTGACTATTTGAGTGATCTCGGTTGTGATATAATAGATTATTTCTCCACCACTTGGGCTTTGTAAAGAGGAATAGTGGAGTGCAAGTGATGGGGGTGATGCAGTGCTTGATGGGTTGTTGTAGTCCTAAGCGCTAGTAGGGGTCCAGTAGTTGATAAGATATATTCAAAACATTTACTCCATACTTTTAACCATTTAGCGTAGCTTTTGTTCAAATCTTCCTTAGCCACCAGGTATTTGAATGTAAGAAGTTTAATCATCTCTTGGAACCACTGTGAATGATGTGAGGTGTTGGGGCCTATCCAATTTAGTAGGATGAGTTTTTTGCCAGTTAGTCCTGCCTTTTTCACAAAGAAGCCATAAGCTGGTGTAAAGATAGTATATACTGTGAGGAAATGATGCCAAACAGCCAGAGAAGAGGGTCAATAGGAAGTGTGGTCTGAAGTATCTCATTGTCTGATCTGGAGCCAAAAAGAATACATTGTAGAGCATGACCAAAAAACATGAAAGTAATCTCCTAACTCAGTTTGGCACTTAGGACAGGTAGGGAAAGTAGTTAACTTGGCTAAAAAAGCTTTGTTTAGTGGTTGGTAGAAGAACCAAAGAAATTTAAGTTGAGTTTCCCTGAGGATTATGTTGCTTGTAATATGGGGGATATCAGTAAAGCAGTTTGTGAAGGTAGATAAGGGTAAATCTGAGAGGGCTTTTGAGTCCCACTTATCATACAGGGGCTGTAAACAGTCCCTATATCTGATTTCGATTAAATGTTTGATGAAAAAGGCTATGGATGGGCGGTTGTTTGCATTGTTAAAGAGCATAGCCTTCAGTGAGTAAAAGGCGCCAAGATTTTGGGAAGATGGTTCCAGAGATCTGACAAAGTGTCTGATTTATAAATATGCATAAAAGTCAGATCGGGGGAGAGAGAATTGTTCTTGCAGATCTTGATAGGACAAAATTGTTCCATTGATGGGGGAAAGTAATTGAAAAATGAAAATGAGCCCTTGGTCCCTCCATCTATGGAAGGAGCTTTGCTGCATCCCAGGGAGAAATAGAGGGTTGTCAACAATAGTTAACAAGGGGGTCGAGGAGTCTGATAGAAAACAGAGCAGAGAGATGCCCAAGCTTTTCGACAAGAGTCTTCTAAGATCTGCGCTAGTAACGTCAAATCTATTCTGTTTTTGTCGATTTGCAGAAGATAATTCAGTGAGGGGACACCATACCAGCTTAACAGTTGTTGCCGCGGTGTGTAATGTCTCTAATATCCAGTCATAAATTAGTCTTAGCATGCACGCTAGATTATATAGTTTTAAACTGGGACAGCTAAAGCCCCCCCCCCCCCCCCCCCCCCCCCCGTGCTACTGGCATGTTTAAAGTTTGGAGGGATAGGTGGGCCTTTTTCCATTCCATAAGAAACATCTGAATATTTTCTCAAACTCCTTATGATCTTTTTTCTTAATCCATAGGGGAAGCATCTGGAGAGTATATAGCCAGCAGGGTAATATCATCGTTTTACTGAGATGAATTTTTCCCATCAGGGAGAGTGGCATGGGTTGCCATTTAGAAAGAGATTGGGATGTAGAGATAAGGAGTAGACTGATATTGGCATTATATATGGAGTGAAGATTACAGGGAATTTTTATTCCTAGGTATTTCGTTTCTTGGGACACCCACTTTAAAGGGAATTTGCCTGGCCAGGTGAGTTTTAGGATTCCAGTAACATCTAGCGCTTCTGATTTATCTTGGTTGAGAGAGTATCAATGTATTTTTGCGCTTCCTGAACTGAATAAAAAAATTTAACCTGACCAGCATTCCAGAGTTTTAATTTAGCTGGAAATAGAAGAGCGAATTTAATTTAACTTTTTATGAGCTGATCACAGAGAGGGGAGAAGTTTCTTTGCATGACGGCCACACAAGCAGAATAGTCTTGGAAAATGCGCACCTTCTGAGATTTGGAAGTTTTCAGTAAGCTTCTATAATTGCTTGTTTATGGGCAAAGTTAAGAATCTTGGCAATGACGATCCAAAGCCTTAGTTCCGATTCCTTGCAGGGGCCCAGCCGGGGCGTTCATTCTATGGAGACGGTTGGACGGAGCTCAGAAAGGCTCAGGCTATCGGATAGCCACGATTCCAGGAAGGAGCCTGGGTTCCTCTCTTCTATTGTTAAGCACTAAATTATGCTTGAGGCGCTTCTCCTCGGACACAAGGATACCACACCAAAGTTTTGGAGAAACAAATATCAATTTTTTATTTATTGTATATCAATAAGCAATACAGGGACCCTTGGGAGGTACAGAAGGGCAGGACTTTTCAGGCCAGATGCTCATGAGAAGCCCTACTCTCTGTGTCTCTCCATGTACATTAATGAAGTCTTCTTTTTATAGATAACATAGGCAGTCTTAGTCCCAAAATTGCATGAACCTATGGGAGTATCATCAGGGATCCCCACGAATCATAGATTCTAGCAACGAGACCTGTTCTCCAGGTCATCAAGCTTCTTAGCATGCTCTGCCAAGGTTCGCTCCATGGCTGCCAGTTTGACTCGTCCTTCAATTTGCTCGATGCATTGGTTGAATTCAGTAAGTGCTTCTTCAACTTCTTGTAGCTGTGCACTACACTGGAGAGTTTGTCATCGAGCGCTGCAACCAAAATGGCTTTGATTTCAGCTAGGGCCGTATTGTTAATGCTTGATGAGTCTCCTGAGGCATGCTGGACTGCCATTTTTACCTCGGTGCCTCGCGGTTTTTCCTTTTCCTTTTTTATTCCCTTTGTGGGCATTCCTGGTGAGGTTCTATGCATGTAGGGTACAGTTGACATGTATCCTGTTGACTCTATAGATTTTATTGTAAGAAACTGTCTGATTGAGCTGATTGCGAAAGATTTGGGGAGTAGGGCACCCAGAGCTCTCGGAGGGACATCCCGTTCAGCTCATCATTTCACGTGACCCCCCCCCCCCCCCGGTTTCCTTTGCTTTGAAGGTGCATTCTGTAAATCTGCCTCCCTATGAGTTGCTATGGGACCTCTTCTTAACCCATTTTGAAACTTTGCCCAAATTCCTTCTTTGTTATGTATGTGATATGGTGCCATCCTACCATGCTCCTCTGCTCTGATGACAGCGTCTGTGAACCCAGGATCAGGGATTACAAGTGTAAGCTCACAGGTGCTCCACCTAATGGCCCTGAAGACTCTAAAGAGATTAACAGACAAACTGCTAGGAATCTTGCCATGAATGATGTATGCTCTCTCCCCTGGGCCTCCCTTGTGCCTGCGTTGGACAAGATGCATATCCTAATGGAACTAGGATTGTCTCACTACTGACTATATTTTGAACTTTAGGTGGTTTTTGCCCACACATTAATCCCAGGCATCACATAGGGCGAAGTATACCTCCTACATTGAGAACTGCGCCATACCCAGAACCTCTTGCATAACTGACCTGAACTTGACTAATGCTGTCTCATTTTATGCTATATGTGTTGAGGTTACACATAGTGGGCATGATCCATAATAGTTGGAGGGTCCACATAACTCATGTATGTCCACAGACTTTAGTGGATCAATGTGGCCCAATGGTCTGTGAGTTATATTACTGCCATTAATTCTTGTGTAGGAATAAAACATAAAAATGTTGCCAGCATCTGTGTGTGTGTGCCTGATTTCAACTGGGTTACACAGGGCAAACATCCCACTCCACTGGCCACATTGCACAAGGATTGCATCTCTTTTTCAGTCTCTGTGGATTGAACTCTCATCCTCCAAGTTCTTTTGGCCAATAACTTTGGGGTGATCTTTGCCCTTTCTCTCCTTCTCTACACCTATTCAAAACACTGCTAAAGTGTTATTTTTTCCTCTATAACTTTGCTAAAATCTGTGTCTTCATTCCTTCCAAAATGCTCATCCACTCTCTTATCACCCTTTATTTAGGCTACTACACATGTCTCCTGCTGAACCATCTATTCAGAGTTTGACTGCACAACTTATCTTTCTGCAGCATCACTATGACCATATAACCACCTAAAAAATGCATTCACTCTGTAGCTCCTTATTATTTATCTTCTCTTTCCCTACACCTTTATCCATGAACTCTCTTCATCAAGCAAAGCTTTCTTATCTATGCCTTTCTTCACCGCCCACGCCTGACTCCATGCTTTCTATGTTGTTTAGAATAGACGTTCTGAGTCGGTTCATTATGCCCCCGATCTGGCCGTATTCAAATCCAGTTTAAAAACTGGCACTAAAACTCTTCAGTTGAAAGGTCAACAATCTTGTAATTTTGTTTGTCTGGAATCCTGAGTCATTTCTTTTAGAACTTCTGGAGATGTGTCTGCATCATTGTGATGAAACATATTAGCCAGTTTTTCTCAGTCTCTTTTTATTCTAAAGTGGGGTTATAGTCTTATCATATAGCACAGTGAACTTATCCAAGGAGCTGAAACCCAGCTTCTCTCAAGGAGAAACAGGATTCTCTTTGGGGTTGAGCAGGGGGAATGAAGTATCACCAAAGACAGTATAGGCCACCCTGCAAGTTACAAATAAATATTTGTTATGTTATTTCTTCTTAATGGATATATAGCATTATAAGTACTAACCTAGGAACCAACTTATCAGTAGTACTGCATTTGTTGGCTGTATAAGCTATTTTGGATGGAAAAAATAGCTATAGCTTTATAATAGGTAAACTATAATTGAAAGAGTGAGAAGTTTTGTTACTTGGGATTATTTAATTTTTGCTTTGATTTGGCTATCTTCAAGAAAATGTATTTTATCCCAATAGAAAAGCAAATGTTTTTCTCTCCATCTGGTATGGTAAGTGGTCCGTCAGATCACAGCTGCCCCATAAACCCGAGATTAAATGTCTCTCTTCTCTTGGGAAGAAAATTTAGATAATAGTCATGGACTTTGATCATGACTCCTATATGTATGCTATTACAGTCGTAACATTAATTTTATTTGTTTGGCAGAATAACAGCCTACAAACATCTCTTCAGGCGTACGTTCCATCTAGTTAGTCCATTTATAGTTCTTGACGTAACCTTTGGGTGACTGGCTTGATAGTTAATCATGAACTATTTTAGCAACAGTTGGCTTCTAGCTGAAATGGCTTTTTGTTCAGCTTTGATGAGATTGTTTTAAAGTGTTCCAGACTGACTGTGCAGAGTAAATAATGGTATGGCATGTTTACCACTCCAACAAATTTGTAATTCGGCAAAGATGTGTTAATAAAGTTTCACACCTTAGTATTTTCAATGAGATTTTTTTAAAATATTGTAGAAGATAAAATAATTTCATTTAACAGGGCTATAACAATTAACTAATAGTAAATTATACTTTTTTAACTTGTCATTTTTATTTTCTATTGACACATTTTCACTATAGGGATTGGGCAAGAATACTATCACTTTAAAGAAGTCTATTTATCAAGCTGTGCTGTGATTAATGCAGAGTAACGTGTAATATATCACAGTTCCCATTAACTTAGTGGGGCCTGTTTACTGATATGCATTAATGCATATCACACCATAATAGCAGACCCCTGAAGAATTCATGGAAAGGTTTTAAAGTATTGTATAGAAATATTTTATTTGATGAAATTGTATTCCCTCTTCCCTCCTTTCCACCGCCATCATATTTGCTCCAAAAAAAAGCAGCACTAGCTAGATCATTCAAGATATCAACTTCCCTATTTCTTGGGACTATTAATTGCTGTTTGGGTCTTATTTCTTGGTCTTCTTTTGCTTTGACTTAAATTTTTAATTCTTACTTTTCTACACTTTTAAAATGTACATATACCTTTTATTATGACTTTCTCCACCCCTGTTTTTGAGTCTGCTTTACAGAGTCCACTCTTAAGTTGTTCCTGCTGTCATTATACTTTACAGGGTACTTCGTACATGTGCTTTCATAAAAGTGCACAAATTTGGCTGCATAAAAAAAGAGGCAGTGGTTTTGAAGGACATATTATAGATGTATGAGTATACCTTCTATTTTCAAAAGATAGAAACATCAATGGCATGCCACCAAGGTGCTAGCTTAACATCCCCATTTTGCATCATGTAAATATAAATGTGTGTTTAGCCAAACAACAATATAAAGTGAATTTTAAAAGCCCAGCACGCGCCAAAACCAGGACATGTGCGCACAAGTCAGGCTGGCGTACACCGCGCAGATTTTAAAAGGCACCCATGTATGCATGTATCTCTTGCTACGAGCACAAATAAAAATTCTCCAAAAAAAGGGCGGGGCATGGACATTCCTGGATTGTTCAATGAAAACCAGTGTGTAAATACGTGCACAAGTGGGCGTCAGGGTCCCCTGCCACGAAACTTTACTTCTGCTATGGATGGCATGTAAATCAGAAAAAAAGTAAAGAGGTGAGCAGGGTTTTAAAGGTTGGGGCTAACAGGGTAAAAGGGAGGCTCTTTAACTATGGGAGTCAGGAGGTCCTGTCCCATACCTGGGCGAACTGGGTAAACTGGTAATTGCGTTGGCATGCCTGTCTACTAAAATCTCCCCACTTCCACGGTAGAAGCAACATTTGCGTGCATTGGCACATGCTTACTTAAAATTGCATGCACATGTGCGTGCATTAAGTCTATATCGTGCACATATATTCGCGCATATGTTATAAAATGGCCGAGTCCCTTGGTGCGAGCTGGCAAACGTGTTCGCATTTGCACCTGCTTAAAAGTTACCGTCCCGGATTTCAAATTCAATTTAGGACGGTAACTTATGTTTGAAAAACAGCTTGATGTGTGCACGCTTAACAGTATGCTTGGAATTTTGCACATTGGCGTGTCCTATGGAAAATTCACTCCAAATTTCTGATGCAGTTCAGTACAGCAGGATCATAATGTACTTAGATCCATAATGGTGGTCATAACAGAGGAGGAAGCGCCTAAAGAGGTTTTGAAGACTGAATGGAATTAAAATGTGAACATTACTGGGATCACCATGATTTTGTTTTGGCAACTGGAGTGGGGCTCTGGTGATGGCCCTGGCAAGTATGGATGCTCTTTTGTACTTCCCTGACAACTTCCGAGTAAGTGGGTTTAAGGATCTAGTCCATTAAGGCTTTTTTCCTACTCTGTGACTAAAGAACTTAATGAATCTGATGCTAAAGAATCGAGTAACTAAAGTTGTGCAAATCCCTGCATAGATCTTTTTTTTTTTTTTTTAACACAAGATCATTAAAATCAGCCACTGGGCTTGAAGGCTGTAGGGTGGCCAATGTAACGATAAATTGTAAAGTCGGCTCAAGTGCTGATCTGGGAAACTATAAGTCAGTGAGCCTGACAAAAGTGTCAGGCAAAATAATAGAAGCTATTCTCTTTTTTTTTTTTTTTTTTTAATCAAAGATTTTCTCTTGCTCCCTTTGTACTTCTAGATTAATTAGAACTAGGGCTGGGATCTGACACCATGAGCCTTCATTCACAACTACCCAAGGATTTTTTTTTTCCCCTATTTTATAAGTTCTCACAGTTTGTTTTAGTCAAGTCATTGCAGTGAAGTCCTGCACAAGGAGCAATGCACCAGGGCTCTTTATGGAAACTTGCAATCATGTGTCCTGAATTTGAGCACTAAATGTCACTGTTAAGCAATGACCATGACTCCTCCCCCACCCCTACCTTCACAGCGCAGCCAAGCTAGATTGTGGAAAACTTGACCCAGTGATTGAACTGGAATCCTTCCACATGGCAATGCACAGCATTTAACATCTGGCCAGCACCAGCAGAAATTTTTTTTTTTTTTTTTTTTAATAATTAAAGTATTTTTTGAAAAGTAGTGTTGAAATACAATATAATGAGAAAAGCAATATGAAAAGCATTTTATACTTATCCCTTGCTGTCTCACCCCCACCTTCTCCCCCATTAACTATGTCAACACACAGGACTAGTTCAACACCTAGAAACCTAATGCACACCACCGTTCAAGCGGTTTCCAAATCTCAGTAAATTTTGAAACTGTATCATTACGTACAGCAGTTAAGTAGCTCATAAAATGAGCCTGCCAAATCCTACATTGCAACTTTGCTTCTTCAGGCAAGTGTATATTCTTCCAATGTTGAGCAGTTTCACAGTGGGCTGCAATGATAACATATAAGATCAACTTCTACTTCTTTGTGGGAACCTCCAAATCTGGAATCCCCAAAAGCAATATTTTAGGATTTTTAGGTACCACACATCCCATAATTTCAAAAATTAAAGAGAGAACCATATCCCAATAAGTTTGAATTATAGGGCAATCCCACCACATGTGAAGAAAAAACCCAATCCTACCACATCCTCAGCAGCAGGTATTCTCAATTCCAGGGTAGATATGATGCAATCACTTTGGTGTCAAATACCATCTAAAAGCAAATTATATTCATTTTCAACATGAAGGGAAGAGTTGGAACACTTCTGTATACTCAAAAAAAGATTGCGCCTAAGCAGCCTCATCTAATTTTTCCTGAATATCCTTTTCCCAACCCAAAATATGCATTGGTTTGTACTGAAGCTCCTTATTCAGCATGCAATACATTTTGGAAATCACCTCCTTAGTGTTCTGGAGTTTAGATCATAGCCCCTCAAACAAAGAATTACCTTTCCCAAGATCAACCAAGATTTTCCCTTTAGAAAGAAAATGACCTAATTGAATATAGAGATACCTGTCCCTACCCACCAAAGAAAATCTTTCTTCTAAAACCAAAAACAGGACCACAGAGCCTTAAACCCACAATTGGCCTAAAGTAAAGAGACCTGTACTCTCCCATTTCTGAAAATACTGCAAACTCAGCCCTGGTGGAAATAGCTTATTATGTTATTAAAATCAGGGCTGAATAATACTTCTCACCAATCAGCAAAGATTTCCATTTAGCTTACATATTCAAGGAAAATGTGAAAAAGGGCTCCCCTGTAAAGTACACCAAAATGCATGTCGTTTAGCAGCCATAAAAACATCTGCAAAGATATATCGCCCATCAAAAATTGTTCAGTAATCACCCAGTGTTTAGGAAGGGACCTGTTATACCAATCAAATAAAACACCACCTGTCAGGTACACCCAAACCCCTCTTATGATTTTGCTACTTGAGGAGGCCTATGTGTCCAAATAAAACTATAGGTGTGCCTATGTACCAATTTCAAAATCCTATCTGTGATCTCAACAGGCAGAACCTGAAAATAATAATTTAATTTAGGTAGCCAAGTCATTTTTAAAGGCCGCAATACTTCCCAACCAAGACAAAGAGCTCTCTGACTATGATTCCAAAAGTTGAAACAAAGATTTAAACAGTGGAGCATAGTTTAGAGAGTACAAGTTATTCACATCAGCTGGAATATTCATAGAAACATAGAAATGACGGCAGAAGAAGACCAAACAGCCCATCCAGTCTGCCCAGCAAGCTTTCACACTTATTTTTTTCTCTCTTACTTATCTGTTATTCTTGGCCCTTATTAGTAACTTTTTGGTTCTAGTTACCTTCCACCCCCGCCATTGATGTAGCAAGCAGTGCTGGAGCTGCATCTAAGTGAAGTATCTAGCTTAATTGGTTAGGATAGTAACTGCCGCAATAAGCAAACTACTCACCATGCTTATTTGTTTACCCAGCCTGTGCAATTCAGTCTTTGTTGGTTGTTGTCTGAATATGAATCCTCTTTTCTTTATTCCCCCATACCATTGAAGTAGTGAGCTGCGCTGGATATGTATTCCAAGTGAAGTATCAGGTTTAATTGATTCGGGGTAGTAACCGCCATAGCAAGCAAGCTACACCCATACTTATTTGTTTACCCAGACTATGTAATTCAGTCCTTGTTGGTTGTTGCCTGAATATAAATCCTCTTTTCCTCTTTCACCCCTGCCGTAGACACCCCTAGATATTTAATGTTTTTCACCCCTGCCGTAGACACCCCTAGATATTTTTCACCCCTGCCGTAGACACCCCTAGATATTTAACACAAAAAAAAAGAAAACCATTGATCCCCACCCAGATTCGATCCCCCTTGAACCTGTTGTTTAGCACTGACTTACATTGCAATGTTTGTTCTTTTTCAATTGTTATATGAAATTTTTTGCTGTCCTGTTTTCCAGTTTTTGAGTTCAGATACTGTTAAATGTAATGGTTGTTTATGATGTAAACCGGAGTGAAGGCAGCTAGCTATACCTCGGTATAAAAAAACCATTAAATAAATAAAATAAAGTACTCTTTAGCCCATCAAAAACAAAAATGATGTTTTAACTGTTCAGCTGAACCAGAAGACAGGTTAATGCCTAAATCTCATACTTATCCATGTTCATTTTAAAATGGAAGAGAGAGACCTTAGGGGATTACTCAAAGTGAACAAAAGATCATCAATAATAAAATGTTATATTCATTGGCCCCTAAAGTGAGGCCCTGAATCTCCAAACCCTAACCCCTTCTTCTAATGGCTCCATAAACGGAGCAAATAATAATGGAAATAATGGGTACCTCTGACTGGTATACATCCTTCTTGGATAAAATCAAGAATATTCCCCATTCACCTTAGCAGCAGCCAGAGAATCATATAATTAACTAACCCAAGTGATAAAATGATTACCAGGGCCAATCCTTTCCATAACTTTAAACATAAAGGGCCAATGAACCCTCTAAAAGACCTTTTCTGCATCAACAGTCAAAATTAAAGAGGAAATACCTTACTTCTTGGCATACCAAATTCAATGTAATAGCCTACGTATGTTATCTTCCGTTTGCCTCCCCAATATAAATCCTGATTAATGCCCCATTACCAAAGTAGGTACCACCATTTCCAGCTGAAGTGCTAAACTTTAACTAAGTTTTTTATATTAAATTCCATATAAGATCTGCATAGTGTACTATCTTTCCCCTCCTTGGGAATAACAGATATGCCTGCTAATTGCTTTGAAGGTGGCAAACATCCTTCTTTCAGTAAAGCATTAAAAGGTGAATTATAAAACTGGCGCACATGTGTGCACTTGTGTTGGCCCGTGCGCATTTTATAAAATAGCCTTTAAGTGGACGCGCACCCATGCACGCCAAAGCTGCTAACTACCACACAAGTGGGGAAATTTTAAAAGGGATACATGCCGATGCCATTGACTGTTTTACCAGTTCCTCCCCAGTTACCAGCTTGGTCCTACAAATGCCCCTGGTTTGATAGAAATAATATTCAGTTAGGGTAGAAAATGCAGCTAGAAAGCCAAGAGAATTGTTTCTCCCAGTGAAAGATTTATTTGTATTGACCTTCATTGGTGGCAGTGATTTGATTGCTTGGGCCAAATGGGCCATGCAGTCCAATTATGAGTTTGGGCCATGTGGACAGCTGGGCTTCCTGACTGTTGCTAAGTGTTAATTTGTATTTTTATTCAAAGGATCTATGCAAAGTATACATTTCTCTGGAATTTTAAATATCTGTACACTTTTTGCTTAAAAAAAAAGTGTTGCTTATATTATGATTTGATTTTCTCTGTAAACAATGTTTGTGTGTGTTTAACTTTGAGGCACTTTGCAGATAATTGAATTAACACAGAAAAGTTAGTCTAGTCTAAAGGGCTTTTACACTTACAGCCCAATTTTAAAAGGGCCACGCGCATAAAAAACGGGGGCTACGCGCATGGCTGGGCCTTGTGCGTGCCACGCGCATTTTAGAGAGGGCCCGGCCACACACGTAACCCTTGCTACGCGCCGAAGTGCTGGGCACTGCAAAAGGGGCAGGCTGGGGGCGTGGTCTGGGCAGAGGTGGGCTGGGACAGCTCCTTTAGCCGCTGTCTTGGGGGAGTGCGTGCCGGCAGCTGATTGGCATGTGGAGTTTACTTCTGCTCCCGGAGAACAATAATTATTAAAATAAAAAAATTAGGGATAGATAGGATTAGGTTAGGGGTCGGGAAGAGGTAGGAAGCGTATGATTACGGATAGGAAAGTTCCTTAATTGGAGCAGACTGGGAGGGAACTGGGGGAGGCACGATTGTGTTGCCACATGTATTTTGCTAAAATTCTCCCCCCCCCCCGCGCACGCGAGTCACAGGTCGCCCACACAGGCGCATGCGGCCATCGGATTTTATAAAATGCGCGTGCCGGCACACACATGTTATAAAATTGGCGCATCCATATGCGCACGCGGGTCTTAAAATTGATCCCTTAATTTCTTTAGGTGACTAGAAAATTAAAACAAGGGCATGTGCATGATATCATTTACCTTTTATACTTTTGCACATAGGAGGCCCATAAATAAACTGAGCAGCTTGGAGGTACACTGGATTGGAGTTTGGTTGACTGATAGACAACAAAGGGTAATGGTAAATAAAATTCACTTTGAAGAAAGAAATGTGATTAGTGGAATGCCTGGAGATTGGTCTTAGGGCCAGTTCTGTTCAACATTTTTGTGAGTAATGCTGTGGCAAGGCTAGGAGGAAAAGTTGTCTTTTTGCAGATGACACAAACATCTGCAACAGTCTGTCTATTCCTAAGGGAATAGTCAGACTGAAAAGTGATCTAAAAAAAGCTTCAGGAGTGGTCTGAAGCTTGGGAGGTTAAGATTCAGTGCAAAAAAGTTCAAACTCATACATTTGGGTTGCAGAAATCCAAGAGATCACTATACAGTGGGGTATGATGGGGGAGAGGAAAACGGATGTATACTGCCAAGAGAGTAATCTGGGATGATAGTGTCTAATGATCTCTAGGTAGCAAAACAATGTAATAAGGAAGTGGCCAGAGCCAGAGGAATCCAAGGATGCATAGGAAGAAGCACAACCAGCAGAAAAAAGGTGGTGATAGTGTCTCTGTATAGGTCATTGATGAGTTCTCAACTAGAATAGTCTATTCAATTCTGAATGCTGTTACCCAAAAGGATGTATTCAGGTTGGAGGTGGGCCTGAGAAAACCTACCAAAGGGTTGGCAGGTTTGCAACAAAAACCATTTGACATAAGACTTGAGTCCTAAATATATATATGCTGTAGAGTAAAGGAAAGATTTATTTATTTATTTTTAATTTTTCTATACCGATGTTCCTGTAAGAATACAAATCACACCGGTTTACAATGTAACTACAAAAATTCGCTTAGGAGCGTTACATAGAACAGTGAGGCATATAAATATAGAATGAATTATAACTTAAAGTATCGGAAACTGTAACTTATCCTATCATATAACTTAACATATCATAAATAGCTGAAACAACTGAGACAACAACTGAGACAACATAACATAACCAGACATTTCATAACATAAAATGGCATCTTAGAGGAATGCATGGGAGAGATGGCTAAGAAACATAGTAGGAGCGAATTGACAGACTGTGTTGAACTGAATGGGGTGTCAGTTCGGAAGAAAGAGAGGAGGAATTAAGAGTTTGAGGGGGCGAGAATTAGGAGTCTGTGAAGGCTAGAGTTTGGAGTATGGGAAGGATAGCATTAAGAGTCAGGGAAGGCTAGGCTGAATAGCCATGTTTTAAGTCTTTTTTTAAAAGAAGATGGACAATGCTCTTGCCTGAGGTCCGGAGGTAATGCATTCCATTGATGAGGTCCTGCTGTCGAAAGGGCCCTCTTTCTTAAGGATGATTTTGCTTGTGGGGCAAACAGGGTGTCTTTATAGGCGCTTCTAATTGGTCTGGATGAGGTATGTGGTGTGAATTGAATAGTGGTGTCGATGGATGTGAGGTTGTGTTTGGCTTTATGGATGATCGTGAGGACTTTGAAGATGATCCTGTACTTGATGGGTAGCCAGTGGAGGTGCTGAAGAGTGGGGGTGATATGATCTCTTTTTTTGGTGTTGGTGAGGATCCTGGCTGCTGAGTTTTGGACCATTTGAAGAGGTTTTATGGTGTTGGCTGGGAGCCCGAACAAGAGGGAGTTGCAATAGTCCAGTTTTGAAAGGATGATGGATTGCAGCACCAGTCTGAAATCTTGGAGGTGAAGGAGAGGTTTTAAGTTTCTGAGAACTTGTAATTTGAAGAAGCAATCTTTTGCGGTGGTGTTCACAAAGTTTTTTAGGTTAAGCTGGTTATCTAGGATCACGCCTAGATCTCTGATGAAAGGAGAGGATTTAATAGTTGAGTTGACCGAATGAGAGGAGGGTGGTGGAGTTGGAGGTTTGGTGAGGATTTCCTTTGAGATGATAAGAATCTCGGTTTTGTCACTGTTTAGGACCAGGTTGAGAGTGGAAAGTAGTTGGTTCATTTCTTGGAGGCAGGTGGTCCAGTGGTTAAAAGTTTTTTGAAGAGAGTCTGATCGGGATGAGGATTTGGACATCCTCATCCCGATGGGGGTATATGATAAAAATAGTAAAATAGCTCAAAGGTACAGCTACTGGATCTGGTATTCATGAACAGAGATAGTATCTCAAAAGTCCGAGTAGGTGCCCACCTGGGCACCAGTGATCATCAGACAGTATAGTTGGATATAACTGCCAAAAAGGAGGAAAGTTACATGAAGGTTAAGGTACTGGATTTCAAAAACACAAACTTTGGTAAAATGAGTACATTCCTTAAAGATGAGCTAAAAGGCTGGGAAGTAATGGGTGAAGTGGAACAACAGTGGGCCAGACTAAAAGGAACTAGTTCAAAGGAAATAAACATTTATGTAAAAAGAATAAATAAGGATAAGAGGAAAAGGAAACCAATCTGGTTCTCCAAAGTGGTAACGAATAAAATAAAGGCAAACAAATCAGCATTCAAAAAGTACAAGGGAATTCAAAAAAAGGCAAGAATATTGGATGAAGCTGAAAGAAACGAGGAAAGTAATCATGATGGCAAAAGCTCCGGTGGAAAAAATATTGCCAAAGAGGTAAAACATGGTGACACAACATTTTTCAGATATATTAGAAAAAGGAGGAAGACTAGAGGAAGCATTACAAGACTGAAAGGAAACAAGGAGCAAGGTATGGACAAAGAAGAAGAAATAGAAGTTTTTAACAATTACTTCGATTCAGTTTTCACTAAGACAGACATTGGAGAAGTACCATTGCTGGCTAGCAAGAGTACAAATTAGAATGGTGTAGATATATCCCCATTTACAGAAGAGATTGCTGGGAGGAATTAGGCAAACTGAAAGTGGACAAATACATGGGGTTGGATGAGAAACATCCCAGGATACTTAAGGAGCTCTGAGAAGTGCTGGTGGGTTCGCTGAAAGATCTCTTTAATAGATCCTTGGAGATGGGAGTAGTGCTGCAGGACTGAAGAATGTCATTTGTGATCCCTCTTCACAGACGTGGCAGCAGGGAGGAGACTGGAAACTACAGGCCGGGTTAGCCTTACCTTGGTGGTGGGAAAATTAATGGAGAGGCTACTTAAGGAAATGATAATGAACTATCTGCAATCCAGTGAGTAACAGGATCTGAGATAACTTGGTTTTACCAGAGGAAGTTCTTGTCAAACAAATCAACTGACCTTTTGATAGGATGACTAGAGAATTGAATCAAGGAAAAGCAATTGATATGGCTTACTTGGATTTCAGCAAGGCTTTTGATACAGTCTGATATAGAAGGCTCATAAATAAAATGAGAAACCTGGGAGTGGGTCCCAAGTTGATGGAATGTATTACAAATTTGCTGACTGACCGACACTAGTAAGTAGTGGTAAATGAAACCTATTCTGAAGAAAGAAGAGTGATAAATGGAGTTTAAGGATCTGTTCTGGGACCGGTTCTGTTTAATATTTTTGTGAGTAATATTGCGGAGGGATTAGAAGGTATAATTTCTCTTTTTGCCGATGACACTAAGATCTGCAACAGAGTGGACATGCCTGAAGGAAGTGACCTATGAAAGCTTGAGAAGTGGTCGAAGGTTTGGCAGTTAGGATTCAATGCCAGGAAGTGCAGAGCCATGCATTTGGGGCATGGCAATTAGAAGGAACCATATGTGTTGGAGAGAGGATGACTGACATGCATGGACTGTGAGAGAGACCTCGGGTGATAGTATTTGATGATTTGAAGGGGCGAAGCAACGTGACAAGGAGGTAGCTAAGGCCAGAGAGATGCTGGCCTGCGTAGAGAGAGGCATAACCAGCAGCAAAAGAGGTGATAATGCCCCTGTACAGATCATTGGTGAGTACTATGTTCATTTCTGGAGACCTCATCTCAACAAGGATAAGGACAGAATGGAAGCAGTCGAGAGAGGTTACACCTACAGTCAGCGGCGGATTCCCGATGAAGAGCAGCCCGGGGATACGCCGCCTAGGCCGGCCCAGGAGATACCACGTGGTCTGCCGAGCACGGCTCTGTCACGGCCGCGCTCAGCAAACCATGTGACTAGCGCGACCGGCCCACCAGGGGATGCCCGATCCCCCGCTAGGCCAATCCGGTCCTGCATACAGTTTACATTTAGGTTTGGGGGTGTCCTGCATGGTGCAGCAGTTGCTACTGCCTTTAACAAAAGGCTTGGCTTGTACGGATCAACAGTTACTATTACTCTAAAGCTAAACTAAAGGAAAAAAACAGATAGATAAAATAAGTTGCTGGGCAGACTGGATGGACCTTTTTGGTCTTTATCTGCAATCAATCACTATGTTACTATTACTATAGGTATAAATTGGGCATAAAAAGCATACTTTTTTTTTAGAAAAAAAATACTCTAGAACAAAAGGTCACGGTTTGAGTCTGCCATAGGTGAATCTCAACTGGGCAGACTAGATTGGGCAATTTATGCTTTATACACTATTTACCATTGTTACAATTGTTTTCTTCCTGCCAGTGAGAGAAGGAGGGTAGGACTGACTGAAGAAAGGGAGATGGGGTAGCTTATGAGGACTGTGGGAAAGAAAGGAGAATAGAGGGATAAAGAGAAAAGATTGGAGGATGTGAAAAAAGATTGGAAGGAGAGGGTGAGAGGATCAGGGATGAAGAACAGATTTTAGAGGGGTGAGAGGTCCAGGGAAGGGGAGTAAAGATGAGTGGAGGATCTTGGGGGATCCAGGAACAGAGGTCTAGGGATGGGGCAGAGGAGGGGGCGAGAGTCCAGGGATGGGGGTAGAGAATTGGAGGACACTAAGGTCTGGGAGTTGTGGTCAGAGTAGGGCGGGTATTGTTATATTGAATAAATTTTCTTTCCAAGGCATCGGTCTTGCTTTTGTTTTTCTCACATCCGTGGCTACCCTAGACCGATTACCACTTTGTTTTTTGGGTCCTGCCTAAGAGGAAAGACAGGAGGTAAAACTAGAAGACACAAAGATGAGAGACTTGAAGGAAGAAATACTTCTGGTCAGAGAACAAAGAAAATAGTCTGAGAAGAAGAGAGGTTGTGGCAGTCAAGATAAAAGGCACCTTTAGGAGAAAAATACAGAGGCTGCAAAGTGAGAGGAGTGAAAAAAGGGGCAAAAGAAATGAATGAAAACCAAAAAGCAAATAAATAAATAAATAAAACTGAAATAAAACAGAGAAGCAGAATGTGATGGCAAATAAGACTGTAAGGTTCATGTAGTCTGCCCAGTTCTATTCCTGTTGCATGCTGCAGACCACAAGTGAGCTCTCTCTTTCCCTTACTTCTTGGATTTGGATTATGGAAAAAACATGTTATGTATTTTCAAGTATCTGCCATAAATTTGGGGTACCAAAAAAATAAAAGTTACACACGGCCAGCTTATGCTCTTTTTCTGTCAGACCCTCATTTTGACATCACAGAAAGTCTGACAGCTTTTGGGTTAGTTGTTTTCATTCATTATTTTTCTCTGAGGACAAGCAGGATGTCAATCCTCATACATGGGTGACATCATTAGATGTAGCCCGGCCCGGAAATTTGATCTCAAAGATTCTAGAGCTTTCATTAGGCTGTTCTGAGCACATGCAGCTGTAGTTATCACACTGCCCGCTAGGTCACTTTTATTCCACAGAGCCATGTGGTCATGGTATTCAGCTTTGCTCTCTCCTCAGTTTCTGTTGTGATTTTTTTCTGGAGCTGCAGCTATTTCTCTAACAGAACCTTCTGTTTCTTTTACTTTACAGTATTTTTATTTTATTTTTCTCTTTCTTGCAAACTCTTTGCCAGCCACATGGCGGGTCTTGGTCACTGTGCAGCCTGGCAGATTCTAATTCTTTTCTTTAAAAAAAACCCAAAAAAACTGCATCTGCAGTTTAGTTTCTGTGCCCATCCTTGTTCTGTCTGTTTTTGTGCCTTTGTCTGGTGCTGGTGGGACTGATAGAATGCAGTCTGTGTGTGATCCATGTAGCCGCTGAGTCTGCAACTCACCTAAGTTCTGTCTGGGCAGGAGTTCCATGTCATTTCACCAATCGATCGGCATCGATGGAAGCTCACACAGTGAAGGGATCGAGGACCGTACCATTCCTATTGGGGGGGGGCAGCTCAACCTCTCCACATTCTAAGGAACTAGTCACCATGCAGAAGCCCTGGATGATGTAGTCGCCTGTCCTACTTGCCAGAGATGGCAGTGCAGTCACCTTGTGAGAAAGGGTGATTAGGAGCCTGGGCAAGCAGCGTTGCTACCACACCATCGGTGCTATGCCCAGTATCTGTTGCCCATGCAAATCATTGCCAGCGCAATGATAGTCTGATGGATCGATGTAAGGACCATGTTGGGGGCCAGTCTGCCATTGAGTACCATGGTCACCCTCGATTCCATCGATGGCTGTAAGAGCCGTAGATGGCTATAGGTGTCATTGAGCGCCCTGGCTGCTGTTAAGGACCCTTCTGTACTGTAGATTTTGGCGGGCATAGTGGACGCCATACAGCACCAGGGCCCTAGATGCAGTGGAATGGCAGCCTTGATCTTGAGCATCATTGAGGGCCATGGACCCTCAATGCTGTCAAGTGCCAAGCCAACCATCATGTGTCTTGGGTGCCAGCAATGCCATTCGACATCATGGATGTTCTTGATTAGGTTGAGCACCATCATCGCCATCGGGTACCAGCATCACCATTAAGCACCCTGGTTGCCCTTGAGGTCATCGAGCACCAGGGTGCTTTGAGCACCATGGAAGTTCTTGGGCGACAAGGGCGCTTTCAGGCCTTGAACAACCTCAGTGCCATCAAGTGCCAAGATAACCATCGACTCAAAACACCCTTGAGCACTGAAGCATCTCAGGTGCTCCATAGGCCGGTACCTTCAAGGCTATCGAGTATTGTGGGCACCGATAGCCCGTTTGTGGTGTCCGGACGGATACTGGGGGTGCCACTGAGCACTGGAGGGCACCTTGGCAGGCCATTGGCTGCCGTGGATGCTATCAGGCACTCTAAGTTGCTAGGAGCATCTGGTGTCAGGGGTGCCATTGGACTTTGAGCCTTCGGGCACCATGGGCGTCATTAGTACTGCTGGACCATCGACGCCTGGACCAGTGGCACCGTGGTGTCCATCAATGCCACTAACTCAATATTTTTTGGCATCACCAAATTAGCGCCTTTGGGCCCTATGGACTGCATAGGTGCCATCATGCTGTCGACATCTGCACATGCTAGGACACCATCAATGGTGCTGTATGCTGTCAGTGCCACCGAATATGTTGCGGCATGGTCAAGAACCATCAAAGCCCTGGATGCAGTATCCAGTGCCATAGATGTGATTCATCATTGGTCAGCACCGAGAGATTTATTGTCACCATGGACTCTTGTTGCCATTGTGGGCACCGGCAGGGTTGGGATGGTTTTCAAAGGGGCTTCCTCTGTGGGTAAACACCCATTTATCCACGGAGAATCCCTTTGAAAATTACCCCGTCAGCTGTGCGGGTAAACATGGGAGGTGAGGGTGTGAACAGGGAGGGTAACTTTCAAGCACGTGTGCACACGCCCATCTATGCATGGATATGGGTGCGCATGCTAATGTCCGTGTATTTTACACCGTGCACACAAATGCATGTGCAGGATGTCAAATATGTTTAAATGTATATGAAAACAGTTGCACGCATTGAAAACATACATGAGAATGGATTTTCAAGTTAGCCAGTTAAGTCTCAAAAAGCGCTACGTAAGATAGCTGGATAAGTAGCATTTTTACGCTTATCTGGCTATTTTACTCAGCTGGATAAGTAGCACTTTTTGAGACTTTATTCAGAAAATTTGCAGCAAAGCCACAACTTACCTGGAGAAGTCAAATGTATCTGGATAAGTGGCACATAGCTCCTATATGCGGGTATTTATGCTTTAATTTTAATCATTTACATGTGGATTTTTCACTTGCATAGTTTCCTTAGCATTTGTTGGCTTTTACGCATATCAGTCTTAAAATTTTATAACAAGCACGCATGAAGGAAATTATCAGTTTTACCAATTAGTCCACCAGTTTACCCAGGCTATCTCTAGATCATTAAGACTCTCCTGGTTTTTCAGCCTGAACTCCCCCATTTTACCCAGAGCCCTCACCAACTCTGTATTTGGCAATGAGGACTTTTATTCTCATTTATACCCGATAATGACCAGGTGCAAATACGCATATCACATTGGCAAGTTGTAAAATAGCAACCTACCCAAGTAAATGTTGGTCCTGCCCAGGAACACTCCTAGACTGCCCTTTTTTTAGGTACATATTTGTATTTATTTATGTTGATTTTATATTTTGGCACCTCAAAGCGGATTACATTCAAGTATTGTAAGTATTTCCCTATCCCCAGAGGGCTTACAATCTTTCATTTATACCTGAGGCAAAGAAGGGTAAAGTGACTTGCACAAGGAGCAGCAGTGAGATTTGAACCCTGATTTCCCTGGTTTGTAGCCCATTGCTCTGATCACTGGGCTACTCCTCCACTCCCCTTCCTTGAAATCCCTTACTTAGTGTGTATGTTAGAGTTTATAAAATATCATGTACTCATGCACATGCTATCTTAGGTGCGTAAGTCCTAATTTTATGTGCAACCTTTTGAAAATTCACCTTTAGTTGAGAAAATTGGTAAGCTCATCTGCCCAAGATGAATGAAAACTGTCTTAGACAAGGAGTGATCTCTCAGAAGCAGTTATAGCCTGTGGCTGGCAGCTAGGTTACATTTTTAGTAGTGTGAACAGTAATAATTGGGCAGACTAGATGGACTAGTTGGTATTTTTCTGTCCTCTACCTTGTTACTATGAGGTCCATATTCAAAGGGGTTTGTTTAGCTAAGTTTGGACTTAGCTGGACAAATACTGACTTTTCAGTTTCCTGCCTCTCACTGTGGATAAGTTGACTTACCCAGCTAAAACATGCTCAGATAAAAAAAAAAGAGGCAGTGTAGAGTCATTGCAGGGGTGGGAGTTTAAGTTTAGCCTGGCAACATCGATATTTTATGTTGCTCAGCTAAGTTTAGTTGGCTAGTATTGTTGTGGTGAAAGCAGGTCTAAAGTTATCTGAATAAACGTATCCTGCAAACTTTAAACCTAAACAGGTATATTTAGCGGGTTTGTTTCCCACTGAATATCCTGGGTAAGTATATCCAGGTAATTTGCCATTGCCTGCCCCGCTTCCATTTTAATTGTTCTTAGTTTCTACTCTCCTTTATCTCAATGGTGTCGGTGAGAAAACAGGCTGAATCAGAAAAAGAAGTTCTTGTTTTAGAATATATGTCTTTTGCAGGTCAGGAAGATAGTTCCAGAAATGGTGGGTTACCAGGGTCCCAGAAATCAGATCACTGTTAATTTTGCAACAAGGCCTGGTACAGGGTCCTCTCAGTAAGTGTCCAATTCTCTCTCTCTCTCTTACAGATTTATCACTGGTCACTCTTACATTTAGGATTCTAACCCCTAGATTCATAAAATGCAGGCCTAACGCCAGCGATAAAAAAAAAAAAAAAAAGGGGGCGTGTTTAGGGTAATTTTTAGAGTTACTGCACCACGCGATAACATAGCGCTTCGCATAGGCAGTATCTATCAAATGGTGCAATAAACCGCCCTGTGATACTTCCTATCTCGCATCTCGTGCCATATTGATATCTCTGTAGGAAGGGCAGCTAATAACTCGAAGTGAGGTGTTGGTGGTGGTTTAGGGGCCAGTTTTTCATGTATAGAGAGACGTATGAACAGCACAGTACAGCTCGGTAAAGATTTGATGTCATTTGGAGTTAGGAGTTAGGAAAGTCTCACAAAGATGACATTTCTACTATGTTCTCTCGCCCTAGCTTGATGAATTCTATAACAGGGTACCATCAAGCTAAGGCGAGATAACATAGTACAAAATGTCATCTTTGTGCGACTTTCCTCACGCCAAATGACGTCAGATCTTCACCGAGGTGTACTGTGCCTCAAATCAAGCCAATAGCTGTCCCTTCTAAAGGCATTTAAATAGTTGCATACTGTGAAGGCCTCCTCCTCTCCCCTCCCAAACCCAGAAATGGCCAAAAACCAATTCGAAAAATTTATCGCGAGTTGCTTTATGGCTGTTTCAGTCATATCGCACAGCTTAAGGCTAGGAAAAAAGGTGTAGTTATTTCCGGCATTAAAACCGTGTAATATTGTCCCTCATATTCATAAATCCCGCCCAAACTCCTCCCTAATCCCGCTCCTTCCCAAAATTTGCATTTGCGCCGTGTGATAGTGCTATTATTGCATACGTTATGGCGTTAACGCATTATCATGTGCGTTAACGCCATAATGTATTTTGTGATTGATCCTATAAGATGCCTAAGGTTCCTGTTTTCAGCTGAAAATTCTCATAAATGTAGTCCTGCTATTCATTTGCCCAGATTTAGACTCTTAAGTTAAGTTCCTAATTCTGAATATCAGTGCTCAGCTCCTTTTTTCCCCTACACTTACTCCGCCTCTGTAGCCTCCCACATTTTAGTCTTTTAAATTAATTACTCATCCTGCTAAATTTTCATAGGGCCGATTTAGTAGTCTAACTTCCTAAGTTAGGAGCCTAAACCCTTTGAAAATTGGCCCCTCAGTAAAGTCACCTCAGTATCTGGATTTATAGAAGGTAATTTTATAAGAGCCAACGCAGAGCTAAAGTTCCTGCAGATTTTAGCCTGAATTTTCAAAGGGGACTTATGTACTTACATCTACTTTGAAAATGACAGGTTTGTCCCTAGATATTCACATACTTTTTTGTTTACATTTTCTCACATAGTTTCAAAAATCTAAAGGATTTACATAAATGCATTCCCTAGCCCTACTTCACCCCCAGGAATGCCTCTTGCTAGTGCAGATAAAAGTATATGTGACATGGAATTTCACATATACTTTACATGCACAACCCTCTAATTCGTTTTCAAAGCACCACTGCCATGCATAAAATAGGGCTTTATGTTGTATGTCACTTTGAAAATCAAGCCCAGAACTGGAAATGCAGTAGCAAAATATAATGCATGCCTACTGCTTTTCCATATGGGTTAATTTCCAAAGCCATATATAAAACAGTTTGATTTATTTGTTTGATTTATATTCTGCCTTTCAGACACTTCAGAGGTTTTTGCAGATAAACAGTCGATCTAAAATGGACCTGGTCTCAGTGCGCTTAAAAGTCAACTCCCAAATCCATGCTTTCCACCTTACTGCACTGTCTTCCTGAGTCAGCATGTCATGTATTCTCTCTGGCTAAACACAAATACCACCTAAAGACCCATATTTTTTTTAGGCTGCCTTTAAACCATGGTTGTTTTCTTTCATCAGTCCATTTCCTGAAGACTCTTATTTGTCTCATTTGTGTGTCTTGACTAGATTATAGGTTCCATTAGAGCTGATGTTTATTGGTAAAGCGCTTCCCAAGTCTAGTAGCACTATAGACAGTAGAAGGAGTATTAACTGGATTTACCAGATACATAATGGTGAAGCAAACGTAGAAGCACCATGCTAGCAATTCTGTGGTTTCAAAACAATTTTCTTCCATGAGTCAAAATAATCATTCTTTATTGTGCTAAACAGTTTGTGACACTTTGGCTTTGTGTTTCTTAAAACTATCATTTTGTTTACTTGAATAGTCTTTGAAATAGCAAATCTGAACCATGTATGTCCAAACACTCAATACAATTATGTTTTGTAATAGCCAAGATTTCACAATTATGCAGTTGTTTTTTGACAATGCAACTTGAACTGATTGTACTGTGTACTAACTTGTTTGAATGCTCCTACATGGCATGCAAAAAGCAATGTGTTTCTGACTATGTGTCCTCCTCCCACCCTCCTTTGAAGTTGCTTCTTTCTGATGTTGGCTTATGAAAGGGCCGCATGCTTGATGGATATTAGGCAGTCAAGAATTCTTGGTACCTCTTAATTGCATTCAGGCAGAGCTTATGGAAGTGACAATAGGAATACCATCACCAGAGGTTGTTACAGTGCTGTGATGAGGGTATGTTTAATTTGATAACAGCCCATACGGGGGGGGGGGGGGGGGGGGATCTAAGTCACAAGTCTATTTTGAAAATGTGCAGGTTGTCCTAGTCTGTGAGTTCGTATATGCATAGCAAGTTCCACTCATAGCTGAGCAGGTGGAGCCTTCTCCTCCGCCCCCCATGAATGCCTCTTGCCATTGCAGATGAAAGTACACGTGAAATGGGGTTTTGCATGTACTTTTACACACAAGCCCCTAATTGATTTTCACAATGCCATTTTCACATAAAAAGGGGTTTTATGCTTATAAGTTGCTTTGAAAATCAAGCCCTTAAAAAATAATATTGTCCCAAGTATCAGTTTCAGCTAAAGAACTTGAATTTTATCAGTTCATTTGCATCTTTACTTTTAGTTTCAACTTAGGAAACTTTTTGTTTAATTATAATAGTTTTGTTAGGATTTAAAATGCAAGTAACTGCCTAGAGCCACCCTCGACCGGATGTCAATATTGCAAAATCTGGATTTCAGCAGTAGACTTTCATGGCTGGTGTTGGATTTTATACTTTTTTTTTCCTGAGAATTTTTCTGGTGTGACTACTCATTCATAGCTGTTTTATTTGTATGTTGGCACTTTTGCAGTGCCCCCTACTCAAGGCAAAGTTATGGATACCTACTGATTAATGCATAGGATGTGTTGCACTAATGCGCTGATAATCACAGACGTGTTAACAAGCATGGATCCACAATGTCATAATACACTCAAAAGCCAGGGCCACGGTGAGCAAAGGAATAGGTACCCCAAACTCCAAAGTTTGTATAGGATCCCATTAGAAAAGGGCAAACTAGGCCAATGAGATCTCCCTAAGCCTGGGAGTGCCGGCCACACCATCTCCTTCTCGGTATGGCCCCACGATTGGGATGGGCCAAACAGAGGAATTGCACGGAGTCTCGAGTGAGTTGGGTGTTTGCCTGAAAGAGGCTGAGCTTTCTAGCTTGCGTAACATAAGAGAAAGAGAAGAAGATGCAGCTGGGGCACACAAGCTGCCCATGAGTGAAGATTCTGTTACTGCCGTTACTTTATTTCCAGCCTTAGTAAAGGCTCGGCCCGACGCCTCGACTAGAGCTGTGCCTGGAGGAGAGATCATCGAGGCTCAGGTTGGTAAACTTTGCCTTTCAAAGCCCCCTGTTATAATGCTGGATATCTTGTGGAATGCTCTGGTTAATTTGGACTACTATGTCAAAAGAGATCACCCCCCCCAAGTGTGTGCTTAATATCACTCTTTAAATGCTCCTGGTACATGTATTTTCTTAGGTATACACTGTTGCCATACTCAGTATTAATGTGTCAAATGGCACGTCAATAAATTTGTTAAGAGGGCAGGGGATGGTTTCATATATTTGTCAATAGGCAACCACCCTGGTGCCTTGCTTTTTAATCATTAACTCACCCTCCGATTGTGGGTTAACTTCTGCAGTTATGGACACAAATAATTGTCTCCAGGACAGTTCTAGTAAAATAATGATGCAAGAAACAAAGATAAAGAACCTAGAGTCTCGAGTGGATACGTTGGATCAGGTACATAAACAATTAGTACAATCTGATATAATTTCTTCTAAGAAGATAGAGAACATTGAGAATGGGATGTGGTCTCTTAATTTGAGAGTCTTCAATTTTCCTATTGTTAAGAAGATTGCTCCTATAGAATTATTTCGAAATTATGTTTCTCAGAATCTCAAGGTTCCTACTTCTGTAATGCCCATTCTAACTAAGGCATATTATTTGCCTCAAGCTCAAAATGAGGATGTTCCTAGAGATGATACACTTTTGGAATCATCATTAGATTTAACCAATTTACTTCAAGACTCCTTAACAACGAAGATTAAACATCAGGGAACTCTACTGGTGACTTCCGCTTTCCTAGCAGATCGTGATACTACTCTGCATTTTTTCCTGCGTAATCGAACAGTGTTGTTCTACGGCCAGAAGCTCTGGATGTATCCAGACTTAACCAGGGTTACACAACTCCAGGTACTAGGTGGGAGAGCCTCAGGTGCCGTGGGGGTGAGGTGGGGGAGGTGTTCACTACAGGCAGATAATGACTTGTGTGGCTATAATGTAGCTGGATAACTGGCTGCTTATGACACATTATTTAGAGTGCTGCTTTTACAGTTGGCCATCCAAATGGCAATTGATGATGGATCTCAGGATATATCATGTTGTAATATAGAGAATGGGGTGTAGAGTCTACCCACATAACATGTATACAGCTGTCTCTGATGCAGACAAGACTCACAGGCTTTCAATGTTTTCCACAGCACCAGTGCACCACACACAATAGGAGCAGGGATGTGTGTTCAGTTCATTTACATTGCAACACACTGTAAGCTGTATCTACAGGTGTGCCAGTCCCACACTGTATGCTTGCATTGCAGAGGAGAAGCTAGGGCTGTTTGGCCTTGGAAAACAGATTCTGGGAGCAAGGTGTGATTTACTTTGGCAGCACAGCTATAAGGCCACTGATAAGATCCTTGACCACTATATTTCCATGTGGTACTTGAACAAACAGGGAGGTACGGGCTCGTATCTCCTTTGTCAAGAAGCTGCTCAGATTTGGGACTGGGCCCTCATGCATTCCGGGGCAGATTTTATAAATCTGCGCACACGCGTACTTTTGTTTGCGCACCAGGCGCGAAGAAGAGTACGAGGGATTTCAATAGATACGCACGTAGCCATTAAAATCCGGGGTCGGAGCGTGCAAGTCTTCCCAAAATCGGCAGCCTGTGCGCGCCGAGCCGCGCAGCCTGCCTCCGTTCCCTCCGAGGCCGCTCCGAAATTGGAGCAGCCTTGGAGGGAACTTTCCTTCGCCCACCCCCCCTACCTCTATCACAAAAGTTACGCCTGCTCGAAGCAGGCGTAACTTTGCCTGTGCCGGGCCGGCTGCCGTGCTCCATGTTCCGGTCCGGGGGCTGGTCTGGAGGCCGCGGCCATGCCCCCGGAACGCCCCCGGGCCGAAACCACGCCCACGGCACCGCCCCCGGACGACGCGCCGACCGCGCCACGCCCCGACTCGCCCACCCCAAGAAAGCCCGGGGACTTACGCGCGTCCCGGGGCTTTGCGCGCACGGAAGCCTATGCAATATAGGCTCGGCGCGCGCAGGGGGGTTTTAAAAGGGTTATGCACGTACCTTATGCGGTTAACCCTTTTAAAATCCGGCCCTCCATGTTTCTCCAGGCCGCTTATCTAGCAGGCATACACAACGTAGTTGCGGATCGCCTCAGTCGTCAGTTCCATCCCCACGAGTAGTCCCTGGATCCTTTGATAGCGATCAGAATATTTCAGCGCTGGGGTCAACCAGCCATAGACCTCTTTGCATCCAAACTGAATCGCAAAGTGAACAATTTCTGATCCCTATATCAGCGGACCAGCAACTGTGCCAGAGACGCCTTTGCTCGCCCTTGGAACTCAGGCCTTCTATACGCGTATCCCCCGATATAACTAATAACCAGAACTCTAGTGAAGCTACAACAGGACAAAGGGTCAATGACACTCATAGCCCCTTATTGGCCTCGACAAGTATGCTTTCCCATACTTCTCGACCGATTTATCAGACAGCCAGTTCGCCTGGGTACAGCTCCCACTCTCATAACTCAGGATCAGGGCAGGTTGCGCCACCCCAACCTTCAAACCCTATCCCTGACAGCATTGATGTTGAAAGCTCAATCTTTCAACTAATGTGTCTCAAGTGCTAGTAGCTTCTCATAAACCTTCCACAAGAAAAACTTATCGGTCTAAGTGGAAACGATTCTCCACGTGGTGTGCACAGAAAAATATTGACTCCTTTCCCTGCCCCACATCATTGTTTTTAGACTATCTCTGGTCTCCAGACCTCATCAGTAAGGGTACATTTAAGTGCTATCTCAGCTTACCATCACACAATATGGGATGCACCGATATCAGTGCAACCCCTTGTCAGCAGGTTTATGAGAGGTTTAATTCACCTAAAACCCCCGTTACGGCCACCAGTCACAGAATGGGACCTTAATGTAGTACTAACAAGACTCATGCGTTCTCCTTTTGAACCCAGGGATTCCTCTGATATTAAATTTCTTACATGGAAGGTTCTCTTCCTAGTAGCTATTACATCAGCTAGAAGGGTTAGTGAGTTACAAGCATTGTCACATTCTCACCCTATACCAGGTTCCTACATGACCGAGTAGTATTCCGTACTCATCCTAAATTCCTTCCCAAGGTAGTAACGGAATTCCACTTGAATCAATCCATAGTCTTGCCCACATTCTTTCCAAGACATCTCTCTCACAAGGTGAGAGGGTTTTGCACACCTTAGACTGTAAACGTGCACTTGCATATTACCTAGACCGCACTGCAGTCCATAGGAAATCCACTCAACTCTTTTTGTTTCTTTTGATAAAAACAAACCGGGTAAAGCAGTGGGCAAACAAACACTCTCTAACTAGCTTGCAGATTGTATAGAGTTCTGCTATGAAAAAGCAGGCCTTCCTCTCCAAGGGAGAGTAAAGCCGCACTCAGTAAGAGCAATGTCAACCTCAGTAGCACATATCGTTCAGTACCAATAGCTGACATATGTAAAGCTCCCACAGGAAATGTGCAGGAAATAATTCAATGTCCACACAAAATTCAGTGATATAATATTTTCATTTTAAACGGCAACTCCACAGTGTATATATTACAGCATTTAAAGGTGCAAAGCAGGTCCCCCGACATGGACCCGTGTTTCGCTGCGAGGCTGCGTCAGGAGGGACAGACAGAATTTTAGTTGTTCTAGAAAGTAAAATTATGTTAAGGAAAACCATACTTAGAGACATGGTGGACAATAATAAACAAGATGGAAGCGGTAACGTCAAATTCAAAAAGACAATTTTACAATTTTCAACAAAACTATGAACAGTTCAAAATGTTGCAACATCAGCATAAAAGTTATAGCCATGTAACTTCAAAGATATTGGGCATAAAAATTCAGTGATTAACCAAAGAAGCTATAAACCGAAAAATAGCAAGATGGTACTGTGTTAAAGTAGACGTCAAATTAAACTGAAATAGAAACAGGGAAGATCGGAGAAAGTCATGCGGGGTGCAGAAATAATTAAACGCAAGGGAAAGAAAATTAATTGGTGAAAATTATACCAAAAGAGGTAGGGCACAAAAAGGAATAACATGTTACCAAGGTATTTAAACAGGCAGGTAAATAAATATTAAACAAGGCAGTAAGAGACCGGACCGAGACAATTGGCGCGAAAAGTTCAGTAACTAATCAGAGAAAAGTACTATGAACCGGAAGTGACAGAAAACTGACAGGGTATTTTCAAAAGAGAGAAACAGAGGTAAAGAAAGACTGAAAAAAATATAACAGTAAAAAACCGTGCAAAGTTCATAATTGCTTACAATAGAAAGAAAAAGAGAACTTGTACATGTAAACAAAAACTAAAAACTTAAAAATTCCCAGCAATATAACAAGATCAGGGGATAATGTGTGATAGAACATTACATACAGGACCGACAGTTTCGGGTCATGTTCTATCACACATTATCCCCTGATCTTGTTATATTGCTGGGAATTTTTAAGTTTTTAGTTTTTGTTTACATGTACAAGTTCTCTTTTTCTTTCTATTGTAAGCAATTATGAACTTTGCACGGTTTTTTACTGTTATATTTTTTTCAGTCTTTCTTTACCTCTGTTTCTCTCTTTTGAAAATACCCTGTCAGTTTTCTGTCACTTCCGGTTCATAGTACTTTTCTCTGATTAGTTACTGAACTTTTCGCGCCAAATTCACTGAAGTTAAATGGCCACGATTTTCACGCTCTCGTTGCACTCCCAGTGACGCCATAATTTGAACTGTACAAAGGTATGTCAGTATAATTTAAACTTTGTTTGTTATCATGTTGACCCCTTTAATTTTGTACGGGCTAATTAAGGGAAAAATATTTTAATTGTCTCGGTCCAGTCTCTTACTGCCTTGTTTAATATTTATTTACCTTGCCTGTTTAAATACCTTGGTAACATGTTATTCCTTTTTGTGCCCTACCTCTTTTGGTATAATTTTCACCAATTAATTTTCTTTCCCTTGCGTTTAATTATTTCTGCACCCCGCATGACTTTCTCCGATCTTCCCTGTTTCTATTTCAGTTTAATTTAACGTCTACTTTAACACAGTACCATCTTGCTATTTTTCGGTTTTTAGCTTCTTTGGTTAATCACTGAATTTTTATGCCCAATATCTTTGAAGTTACATGGCTACAACTTTTATGCTGATGTTGCAATATTTTGAACTGGTCATAGTATTGTTGAAAATTGTAAAATTGTCTTTTTGAATTTGACGTTGCCGCTTCCATCTTGTTTATTGTCCACCACGTCTCTAAGTATGGTTTTCCTTAACATAATTTGTTTTACTTTCTAGAACAACTAAAATTCTGTCTGTCCCTCCCGGCGCAGCCTCGCGGCGAAACAAGGGTCCGTGTCGTGGGATCCGCTTTGCACCTTTAAATGCTGTGGAGTTGCCGTTTAAAATGAAAATATTATATCACTGAATTTTGTGTGGACATTGAATTCTTTCCTGCACATTTCCTGTGGTCTGCTGAGATTATTTGCGTGCAGAAGTGCTCCTGTTTGCTGTTTGGATATGTAAAGCTGCAACATGGAGTTCTCTTCACACCTTTGCAGCTCATTACTGTTTGGACAAGGAAGGACAACAAGATTCAGCCTACGGACAATCTGTCTTAAAGAACTTGTTAGCAAACGTAGGAAAGTAGATGCCAAAGAAAATCTTTTTCAATTTCTTTAATGGTTGGAAATGTGTAATAACAATAAAAACACCCGACTCAGGCCGAGTTTCGCCAACTCCTAGTGGCTGCCTCAGGGGCTGTGGACAAATATACATATATAAATAATGAAAAAATAAAATCATATTTAAAGCAAAAGTATATAAAAAAACAATAACAGTATAAAATCATAAACACATAAATACTATAAATGAGTAGATAAAAGAAACCTCACATAAAAATAAATATGAATAAATATAAATATCAACAAGGAACAAAAGACATGACATATAAACATGTAAATTAAGAGCAAAAAACGTGTGAATTAAGAGCAAAAAAAGAAACATCAATCTAAAATAGCATGAAAAATTGACTAAAAAATGCAATAAAAAACCCATGTATATTTTGAAAAAAAACAAGGTGTTTAGAAATGTATTTTGCACCAAAGGCATCAATGTGTAAAAATGTACCTCTAGGGCGATTTTTCAATTTTTTGAACAAATTTGAAATTTACAATTGCCATCCGCAGCACGAATGTATCTGTTAAAAAAAAATGTAGTGAATGAATAAAGTAACAAACAGGTTATGAATATGAACAGAAATGTCGTTACATAAAGACGAATGTGTAAATGTGAAAAAAGATCAGGAAAAGACACACCTTTTCAAGAAACAAGTGACTCATGAACGCTTGAAGGCTCCATGCACTTGATGGTGCCTCATACTAGAAAGGATTGAAAGAAAAACCTTCAATGAACTTATTCGAGTCAGGGAGCATGTAATACAATAACTTGACTTGCACAAGAGAAAAAAAAAAAAGGGGGAAATTCAATAATGGGTGTCTTAATTTGAACAATGTACTTGCAACCGGATTAGTCACAAGTAATGTAAAAGTTGGAAAAAGGATCAATCGTAGGTTACAACCAAAGGGGTAGATTTTCTAAATCTTCGCGCGACTCAGGCGCACCAGGTGCGAACAAAAGTACGCCGGCGTGTGCAAGGGGGTGCACATTTGTGTAACTTGCGCGCACTGAGCCCTGCGCGCGCTGCCCGTTCCCTCTGAGGCCGCTCCGAAATCGGAGCGGCCTCGGAGGGATCTTTCCTTCTAACCCCCCCCCCCCCCCCCGCACCTTCCCCTACCTAACCCACCCTCCTGGCCCTATCTAACCCTTCCCCCTACCTTTGTTGGCAAAGTTACGCTGGCCGGAGGCAGGTGTAACTCTGCGCGCGCCAGCAGGCTGCTGGCGCGCCATCACCCGACCCGGGGGCTGGTCCGGAGGCCTCAACCACACCCCCGGGCCGGCGCCATGCCCCCAACACGCTCCCCGGAACGCCCCGAAAATCGCGCCACCCACCCGGTACACCCCCGACACGCCCCCCTTGCGAAGCCCCGGGACTTACGCGCGTCCTGGGGCTTGTGCGCGCCACCGAACCTATGCAAAATAGGCTCGGCGCGCGCAGGGGGGTTTAAAAGGGTTACGCGCATAAGTTATGCGCGTAACCCTTTTAAAATCCGGCCGAAAGTGCACATCAAAAAATAAAAAAAGAATAAAGGTAAAAAATGATAAATAACAAAGGGAATTATTGTAATATGGAAATTATTCTTCTTATGTGCTACAGGTAAAAGTGGGTGGACTCCACTTCATGGATCTGTTAAAAAAAATACTGTCAAAACACTGAATGTTTAAATACTATCCATGCGCCAACAGTGTCAATAAATATGACCAGAGGAGAAGCTCAATTAGTTTGCCGTATGTACGAAACAATCAGTAGATTTGTAAATTAAGTATGATGGTACATAAAAACGAGTGTTGAGGTACGACCCGGGCTCACATTCAGCAGCGGTAAATCGCAGCGTATTAATAAACAATTGAAGCCGGTCTCAGGTTTGGCAGCGATGAATAGCAGCATGTCAAAAAAAGGGTTGGGTAAACAAATGTACGTGAAAGGTAAAAGCAGAGTGAATTCTAACATAAAAAGGGCTATATAAAAAAGAAAAACATTTTACCGTGTGCAACGCGGGCCTGCGTCTACCGTCTCCGCTCGTAGTGAAAAAGCGATTGGAACCCTGGGTATTTGAACCCGATTCAGGCGCGAAATCAAGTCTGTCAGTCAATTAGACGGAGGTGTGGCTGAACTGATGTGTCGTGTAGTGATCTTTGAAAAAAATGTGCTTGGGGGTGTGACTTATATGGAACAAAGCTAAATAAAATTAAGACGGAATGTGAAACCTGGCCAGTGTACTACTGATTTAAAAAGTGCCAGTGAAATGTAGCATGTTAAAGAGCTGTTTCCAGCTTAATCCCAACTCCTTCCGCATCCAATCTGCTGTGATTTCAGGCTGCCTCATTTTTTCCAACAGTACGCCAGTTGTTGTGCCTGATGCACAAGTTGTACACTGTTGGTCCAACACAAGAATGACTCAGCCTGTTGCTTGCTAATCACCCATATGTGAGGACTAGCATCCTGCTTGTCCTGGGATAAAGCAAAATTGCTTACCTTGTAATAGGTGTTATCCCAGGACAGCAGGATGTAGTCCTCACGAAACCCACCCGCCACCCCGCAGAGTTGGGTCCGATACATTTTATTATTTTATTTTTTGGCTAAAGCTTATTGCTACATACGAGACTGAAGGGAGACCCCTGTGGCTCGAGGGATCATGCCATGCTGGGCATGCTCAGTGGGCTCAGTGTGCCAGTCAAAAGTTTCTAGAAACTTTGACAGAAAGTTTTCCGTGATAGGGCTCAGTCCAGTGACGTCACCCATATGTGAGGACTACATCCTGCTGTCCTGGGATAATACCTATTACAGGTAAGCAATTTTGCTTTGTCCTTTGTTCAAACTGGAATTGGGGCATGAGCATGCTCAGTGGGCTTCCTCTGCCCAGCTCCAGATGATTACCTCAGGGGACAACTCTGAATATTGGGAAAGGGATAAAGAGGGTTATTCATATTGAAATGACATTTATGAGTTAAGTGATTCTGAGCAGGAGTTAGGCTTAAAACCTCATAAAGAAGGTATATTTGTTTTTCCCAAGATACATAAGGTCTTTGATTTGCATTTATTTATGATTTTCATTTTCTGAAATAAGCTAATTACTTTCTGCCAGAATTGTGTCTAAGTCCTGAATGTGAGTGAATCAAGCCCACAAATGACTTAGACATCCCTGAATTCACCTGACACCTGTACCAATTTTTATTGAATCTTTAAGGCCCTATTTTAAAACAAGTTTGACAATAGACAGAATAGGGCCACCTAGTATTTTGGGGATTTCTTCCATGCCTTCTGTTTTGTTGGAGCTTGTGGAGGTTTCAGCACAGTGGAGGTTAATGCCCAGTGTCATTTTTCTGTGTGCAGCCTAAAATATCTGCAATAAATGAGTACAAATGTAACACTGAATGTGTATGAGTTAGCAAGTATTTTCACTCCCACCTTTCTTCTTCCTACCAATCTTGAAGTTAACCAAGAAAGTCACTGAAAACAGTTTATTCATTTTACTGTTTACAGCATTTCACAATAGGCTCTGTTGTTAAGGCACTGGCTTGGAAGATAATTGCGACGTGGTTGGTAGCTGTTTGGAGAAAGAACTAAACTCGTGACAGTCGTCCTGAAGCCTGAAAAGCACACAAGTGTAAATGGACTTGCAGCCCATAATTATTCATCAGCACATTCCCAACCGTAGTTATAAGTATTCTTTATTTCTCCCCGTTTATTCCACCCTCCCCCTCTCCTTCTGTCAGGCTGACCCGAAGTCATAAAACATTTTGCTTGCTTGCCCTCCGTGGTGTTTGTATAAATTATGTGCACTCTATAAATATTCACATTCCTAACTCTGAGGGTGAAACAATGCTTTAACTGTGTTCATGTCGGTGACTGAAAAAGAAAAGAGAAAAAAAACACAATCTGACATCACTCCCTATACTGTACATTCCTGGCCCAGATCATTTATTTTAACGCCCTGAAAAGCTACAGACGGTTCGCCAGCTGAAATAAGATACTGAGTAAACACCAAGCTTGGAAAAATCTGGCACTGACTGAGCTGTGGGGCTGAGACAACAAGCAAGAGAGAGGAGCGAGAGAGAAAAAGAAAGTTGTTTGCAAAATGGTGTTTGGCCAAATGTGTTGGGGGTTGAATTGACTCTGGCACAATCAGCTGTCTTGAAGTAATGAAAATTAATATAGCCATAAGACATGGTGACTTCTGAATGGGTGAAGAAGTGTTTGAGCTTGCCGGCAAGCTGGCAGTGAGTTAGCTGTCCTGTAAGTACTCATTGCAAGAAGTGCGGTCTTCCCAGTGAGGGCTTTTTCTGACACAGTGACGTGTTTTGGTGCAACGTGGCCTAACTGCCACTCTGCCAGTAAACCCCAAGCTGCTGCTATTACAGTCTCTGATTTCTGTTGAGTTGTCAATTCCTTCATGTTTATAAGCACAGTACCGCTGGATGAAATCTCCTTTATGACACTAACATCTACAGATAATATCTAACATCACATATCGGGTCTTCTTACAGGGGTAGGCAAGGCCAGTGCTTGAGTGCCACAAATAGGTTGAGGTTTCAGGATATCCATAATGAATATGCCTATGTTGTATGCAGATGTATCTCATTGTATTCATTGTACATATCCTGAAAACGAGACCTGTTTGCGGCATTCCAGGACCAGAATTGCCTACCTACCCCTGTCTTCTTGCATAGTTGCTATTCTGCTTCATATAGGCATCCCAAAGTGGATTTCCATGAACTTTAAAATATCAGTCGATACAAATATAAGGGCCACTGTAATAAGCTGTGCTGAGGCTGACGTACATTTTTTAGCACTAACCTTATCCAGGCATGTAATAAGGCTTTTAGCGCCAAAAAGCCTGCGGTATGATTAGTGCGGCTCATGCTAATTGCAGGATAGTAAGCATTATTAGTTGTTACCCTGCAATGCAAAGAAGTGCGTTGGTGGGGAGGCTGCCTAGCTCATCTCCTTTTACAGCAGAAAATGTAACACCTGTTCAGAAACAGGAATTAAAATTCCTGCAGTAAAGAGGAGTCCACTGAACCCCACTCATGTGGGCCAGGTCGCGTCCAGTGGGTCAGCCAGGTGAGTCCTCCCTCCCCTCCCAAATATGCCCAACCATCTTACTTTAAGAACACAACTGTCGGGTTGGGTCTGGATCAGGTCCGTCCAGTAGGTCCCCCTTCCCCCTCCAAGTCCTTTCCCTCTCACTTTGAAAGCAAAAGTGCCAGCAGAACTTCCAGGGTCATCTCCCCTAGCATGGCTGTTCCCACTGTCACCCAACTGGTCCCTCCACTGTCACATGTCAGGGGAAGGGCAGCCTTCTGAAAGGGGATTGGTCCATTCAGTGGCATATGACAGTGGAGGGATCAGCCAGTTGCTAGTGGGAACAGTCCTGCCGGAAGACGTGAGGTCTTCTCCTGGAGGGGAATGGAGGGGTGGCAGTTGTGCTGAGCACAGATTTTATTTTTAAGGTGGGAGGGGAGGAGGTTGGGTGAGGGGAAGGGGGACCTGATAGGACTGGACCTGACCTGACCTGACCCTGCTCTGACAGTTTTTTCTTAAGATGAGATGTTTGGGTATACCTATCAGGGGAGGGAGGACATGCTGGGCCAACCCACTCTGCCTGGCCCAGCCTAGCCACATCGGGCCAAGCAGGAGGGAGGGAGGGAACTCCACTTAGGAGATTGTGGGAAATATTTTTCCATTTTGTTTTCTTACCGCAGTTTACCATGTTTTTTTTTTATTCCTGGTCTATTTGCTTGTCATTAGTTTAGTACATCCTGCAGGAACCGCATTAAATAAAACCTGTGCTATTACATTGGCCCATAGTGCACAAAAAAATCATTTTTTGTCTTTAACACAAAAGTAATGCTCTGATAATACAAAGACAATGCAATGAAAATTTAAAAAGTAGCAAATGTAGCCAATATATTGAATAAACGTATGATTTGTCTAGGAAAGGCTTGCATGACTAGCCAGCCCTTGGACCATTTCCTATGTGCTGGGTAATATAGGAGCTTTGAGTGGACATCTAGAAAAGGAGGATTCCACATATTAGGGAATAAATACACAAAAGCAGATCCTTGCTGCAAGGATCGTAGTGATTGCACAGTTGATGAACAAGTACTTTCAACTGATGAGATTCAGACATTTATAAACAATGGAAAGAACCTTGAATCAAATCCTGAACAAGCTTGGTAACCAGTGAAGCTCTTCTAGAACTGGTATAATAAAATCTGATTTTAGGCCATGTTAAGAACCTTGTCTCAGTGTTTGGAAGGAGCTTCACACAATGCAGCAGACTCATGGTAGTCAATTTTAGATTTATCAATGTAGGAATAATAGTGACTAAATCTTGTCTGGGCAAGTGTAGAGGGGGTTCCCTAAATTCTAAAGGATTAAAAAGAAAATCAAAATTTTAAGACTAGCAAACAGAATATATAGGGGTAGATTTTCAAAACAGCACCTGGACGTACATATGCGCGTGCTACCCAGCGCACACACATGTACGCCCGATTTTATAACTTGCGTAAGCTATAAAATTGGGGGTCGGCACGCGCAAGGGAGTGCACAAGTGTGCACTTTGTGCCTGCTGAGCTGCGCTACCTTCCCCCGTTCCCTACCCCCCCACCCCACCCCACCTTCCCTTCCCCTACCCCCCCCCCCCCCCACCCTTCCCCCCTACCTTTTTATTTCTTCTGTTTCTAAACTTACTTCAGCCCTGGGGATGAAGTAAGTTGCACGCACCGGCCAAGTGGCAAATGGCACTTAGACGTGTCCCGGGGATTTTGAAAATAGGCCCGGTGCGCGTAACGTTTTAAAAATCCGGCCCATAGTTTTTATATAGAAAGCCCTTTCATTTGTTTATAGAAGTATACCCACTAACAATATAATAGTATACTTATAGATTTGCTTTTGTATATCCACCTGTTATTAGATACTGTGAGGTACAGGGGTGGAACAGTTTATACAAGTCAGTGACTTATTTATGTTAACTGTAAAAAAAACATTTTGGTAAAAAAAAAACCAAAAAACATATTATTCATACCGCTCAATGAATTGTGCTACACCATGAATAGCATGAATATTTTCCTATCCCTGGAGTTTCATGAGTCTTTGGTTGTGGGTAATTCACTAGTAATAAGATAATGGTTTTAAAAACTGAACTCATGCGCTCAGCTTTTCACCCTGTCCTCGGTGCTTCCATTTGCTTTAGAATTATTTTGACCAAAGTTTCTTAAACTGAGGGATAATGAGCCACAAGTATAGACAGCTATTTAACGCTAATATTACAAGCTTCTGATGCTGCAGGTCTTGAATGGGAATGCTAGTTGTTGTAATTACTGTGTTCTGTAATTATTCTTGTAAAATTCCAAGATAATGTCTGTTCATGGTGTTCCAATTAGACCAATTCATGGGGTGAAGCTGGGGGGTCACTCATAGACCTATTGCTACACATATTCAGGAAGTTGCAAGTCCTAGAATACAATCTTCAACACTGGATAGTCAACATTTTATAGCTCTGATACTCCTGTAGTTTTGCTCAGCTACTTATCCTTATAGAACATGTTTGTTGAGAGAGCATCTGGTGTTTGCTCAGTTTGACTTTCTAGAAATTACAGGCCAACACAGTTGCTGCATTCAGAAGGCTGACTGAAAGTTCCAAAACGTTGGTATCATTTTCATTTCCGTATTTCTTCTAGGAACTTGCACTTTTATATTTATAGCATTTGATGATGTTTGTGTGTTAGATATACGAAGTCAGGGCAAAACCTTTACCATTATGGAAGATAATTCTGGTGATGAGTGCTTGTGAGGAGATAGAAGGTACAAAAGCCTCCAAACCTTGGGTTTTAGGGGGCTATATACAGAATGAGCTAAAAGAAGTTTTCAGCAATCCCCAGCAGTGAGATTGTGGTAAAATAGGTAAATGGTTACAAAATAAAGATAAGCTGTTAATAGTATGACTACTAAGATAGCAGAAATTGGGTCAGATGGACACTATTGTGTCTTTACTTGTCAAAATGTGTTTATGCCCTTTCTCAGTCATGCAGCATTTTCTTCTGAGAGGCTCGACTACTACATTAGGGGGCATTTTGTGACAGCCTGCATAAATTTCCAACAAATAAGCACATAAGGTACATCAATTTTAAAAGAGAAGATAGGTACATAACTTCATTTTGAAAATTATCCCACCAAAACTACCCACACCCATTTATACCTATCACTTTGTGCATAGAATGTTTTGAGGAATTTTATGCACATAGTTATGAAAATTCGAAGTACAAACCCTTCCCCAGCTTGTCCTCCGAGAACACTTCCGCAAATTTACACACATACAAGCCCTATGCACATAAGTTTACATGCATTCGGGTGAACACTTTATTAAAGGCCAATTATGCAGGCTAAGCACTGTTTTATACACACAAATCACTTTGAAAATAACCCTCCCTATTTAAGAATTTACAGAAATTCAGAACCAGTAAACACAGACACGACAACAGAAAAGGGCGAAATGGTCCATCCAGTCTCCCCAGCAAGCTTCCTAAGGTAGTAACTACCACTCTGGGCACTTATCCGACTAGCCTTATGACAACCCATAAAACTTGCAGCTAGCAACATTTTTTTACTGGCTGATGAGCTTTCTTGAAAATTCAGACAGAGCAGCTTGACATGCTTTGCTTATGGACTTGGCTATAGAAGCACTCTTGTGCTTTTTCCCTTATGTCTGCTTATCAGTACCCCACACTATAGAAATTGGGTCCTTCTTGGATGTTGTCTGAACCAATTCCCCTATTCCCTGTGCCGTTGAATAGGGAGCAATGTTGCAGTTGCATTAATAGCATCAAGGCTTACCGGTTAAGATCAGTAATCCCCATGCCTTCTGCTAAGGGCAGTAACTGCTGCACCAGCAAGTTACCTCCATGCATGCTTCTTCGTTTCCTTTAGGACTTGGCCGTAGGTGCAGTCCTGTACTTTTTCCCTTATATTTGTGTATCAGTATCCCAGACCATGGAAGTTGGGGCCTTCGGTTGTCGTCTGAATCCAATTCCTCTTTTCCTCCCTGCCGTCTAAGTGGGGAGCAGTGTTGCAGTTGCAGTAAAAGCATCAAAGCAAATTGGTTAAGGATAGTAATCTCCATGCCCTCTGCTAAGGGTAGTAACTGCTGTACCAGCAAGTCACCTTCCTCCATGCTTATCTCATTTCTGTCCTCTAGCCTTTAGATACCCACAGTGTTTATCCCATCCCCATGCACTCGAAGAGTCTTCTGTACCTGCTTTTAGCACATTTACAACTTGAGACCTCCCGGTCCGGTTTACACTTCAACAAAGCTCGGCAGCTTGATTTTCCAATTCTTTTGACTTCGCGATGTCTCCAGTATCCTACCCACACAGAATGATTTGAACCGTGAAATTCCCTCCGGATCCTGAATCCCCCAAAGTGTTCTACCTCTTTGACGTCACGGCTACATCCGTGGCCCCATAACAATTTTCCTTTCTTTGTGCTGTAGATTCTCCTAAGAAACAATCAGACAGTCTGACCATCTTATACAAAATCGTGAATAATCTGGTCCCCCTGACGCAGCTCTGATGCGAAACACGGCCGTGTCGGGGTCCTTTGTTTATATAATACTATATACCGGAGATTTTTATACTATGCACAATTTAGGTGTGCATATGTAAAAATAAAAATTATTTTGTTAACTGTTATTGCTCAGCATAACTCTTTGCCACACATTACTTTGCTGAAGTTCTTATGTACTTCATCCCTATCTACAATTTTGCCTACCAGCAACAGTCCTTCTCCAGAGTCTTCATTAGTGTATACCGAAGTGAAGTATTTGTTTAATATTTCTGCCATTTCTTCGTCTCTCTCCACACATTGCACCTTTCAATTTCACTATTCCACTTCTGGCCTCCCTTCTTTATCTGATATATGTGAAAAATGTTTTGTCACCTCGCTTTACCTCTTTGGCAATCCTTTCTTCTGCTTGACCTTTGTTGCCTTTATAATAGCTCCTTTTAATTTGGCCCACTGTAAAGCAACACTATAAGCAGTGTAGCACACAGTCCTAATAAAAGACAGAACTATTTATGAATCCTATTGTAGTTTGTTTGGTTTTTTTGGGGGATGAAATAGTCTGTGGGCTTTGAAATATATATCATGGGTCTAGGATGCTTCCAGAATTTAAAGAAGCAGTTGAATAACTTAAAAAAATCTGGAAATTGGCTTTTTACTCGTCTCTCTGGTGCCCTGGTAGATATAGAGAAAAAGAAATTGCATGGAACATCTCAGTTCCACAAAGTATTTAAAAATTATATATCTGTATATTATGGTAAAGGATTCATTCAGATGCCTTCCTTACTTTGCTTGTAGGCCTATCTAATTTCTTTGAGAGACTTATTCTTCCCATCTGGCTGTACCATCTATAACTCATGTATGTCAAACTGTTTTGTATTTTTAGTTTACTTTCCAAAGGGAAAGAAGCCATTTGAGATCCCTGTATATGTACAGTGCTGAGAAAAAGTTTGTGAATCTGCTAGGATGATCTGCATTTTAGCATAATTTATATTCACAACATGAGATCTTAATCTGAACCTTGATAAATATCCTTGTGTGAGAAAGTATGTGGCCCCCGCCTTCATTCAGTAACTAGTGGTATCTCATTGAGGAGCAATAACTTCAACTAAATGTTTCCTGCAACTGTTGATCAATCTCTTACATCACTGTTGAAGAATTTTGCCCCATTCTTCCATTCAGAACTTTTTCAACTCTGACATTTGAGGACTTCCTTGCATGAAAAGTTGGTACTGACCTCTGCTATGGACCCTGACCACTCTCTTGCCTGCCGCCTGGAATTGACCTCGGCTACTGACATTGATTCATCCTTATATGCTGCTTGCCCTGACCGCAGCTTATATCTGGATCCTTTCTGTCTTGTTGCCAGCCCTGACCACTGCCTGTACCTGGACTTTCTCCTACTGCTCCTTAAGGGACACTCGCCTAAGCCCTGCCTGCCCTTGAATCCAAGGGCTCAACCTGCGGGGAATGGGACTGGTATAGGTAAAACTCTAGCTTCAGTCCCAGTAAGGGCATGCCCGCCAGCTGTTGGCGTGGGCCTAGTAGGTTCACCTACTAGGTTGCATAAACCATGGCACGGCCCAAAGGCTTACATCTGTGGCACTAAGGGTTCACTTATTATTTCACACATCCTGATTCTGAGTTAATCTTATTGTTCTTACTTTGTACACAAAGATTATTTAATGTATGCCCTCTTTATTGCAAGTTTCAATTAAATAAGGGTGTCATGGTAAAAACTTGTAATTCTCATTATTATACTTGAGGATTCACAAAATTTTCTTAGCATTGTATGTGTGTGTCCCATAATAATATTTATGTTTGGCATCCTATGATATAGCAAAGTTTTAGGATACTAAGAAAATCTGAGAAACAATGGTGGAAATGCCCATCTGTAGAATCCCTAGGAAAATACAGATCCCTCCTAACAAAATACCATGAATTAATCAATAAAGCAAAAAAAAAAAAAAAAGACTACTATGCCAAACAGATCCACAGAGTAATAATTAATTCCAAATTACTCTTTGAAGTCATTAAACACCTAATCAAAGACCCATCTTGAGTAACTACCACTTCTCAAAGAATGCCTGCAATGAATATGCCACTTATATGCTAGATAAAATCAATAGGCTAAAAATACAATTTCCCACCTGCTCACCAACAAAAGAAACTGAAGAAAACATGGACAGGCTAAATAAACCACATTCGACAGAGTAACTAAACTTGAAATAAGTCAAATCATTACTAAAATTAATCCTGCACTACATCCACTAGACCCAATTCCACAAGTTCCTTGAAACTAATACACAGCGTAATCACTCTGACAATCGCAACCATAAGCAATCATTCGCTCTCAGAAGAATTGATCCCACATGGGATAAAATAAGCTGTGATAAAACCAATACAAAAAAAATAAAACTGGTAAAACTGACTATTGGGACAATTACTATCCAATGTCCAACTTGCCTTTTATCTCAAAAATTCTAGAAAAAGCAGTGATATCTCAACTGGATAACCATCGAGAAGGCAATGATATTCTATATCCAAACCAATTTGGATTCAGAAAAAACTGCTTAACAGAAACTTTACTCATATATTTAATGGACCCTGTACTACAGTGGTTTGACGATGATGAAAGTGCTAATAGATTTAACAGCAGCCTTTGACACTGTGGACCATACCCTGCTATGCTATCAATTGAGAAAAATTGGAATAGATGGAAGTGTTCTCAAATGGTTCTCCTCTTTCCTATCGAATAGAACATTCCATGTCAAACTTGGCAACCACATATCTGACAGCTTCCCTATCGATACAGGTGTTCCCTAGGACTTAACACTCTCAGCAACACTATTCAGCATCTATATGCTTTCCCTGTGTAAAGTACTGGTGGAACTAGGAATCACCTTCTTCATATAAACTGATGACATACAGTTCTACATTCCATTCACCAAATCAGTAGAAAATACAACATTGACACTTTCAGCATACATGAAGGCAGTACAGCAAGAGCTAGCTCAGCTTAAACTAACACTAAACACAAATAAAATTGAAATCATCTGTTTAAGGATAAACTCCACTATAGTTAAACCGTTACCCCTAGACCTGGGTAATTTTCACATTGCACCCTCAGATCAAGAAGGGGTTCTAGGAATACAGATTGATGAGAACATTAACAATAGATGTAGAACTATATTAATCCCTGTTGCATTGATCTATAATATGAACGTTACTTTTGTAAACCATTGTGATCTTCATTTGGAACAATGGTATATAAAATGTCTAAAATAAATCAAATAAATATATCTGGGAAGACACGAGGACTTTGAGAGGGCTGGGGATTTTTTGATATTCGTGAATCACAGACATGCACATTCATCCTAGAAAATTGGTTCCTTTAGTCTTGGGTATGTCACAGTGTATGAGTCCTTGGATTGTTGTATGATTGGTGCTATTTGGCCCGTGGAACAGGCTAGGTCCACTCCAACAGTGGGCAGACTCACTGCTGGCTGGGACTGAGATGAAGCTTCACCTATACCTGCCTCTTCCCCTGCGGGTTGAGCCCTTGGGTTCTGAGGCCAGCAGGCTTAAGTGAAAGCCCACAGCTGAACAGGCAGTCCATGGGTCAAGGCAGGATTAGAATGCCAGCATGAGTTGAGGCAAGTAGCGGCTAGGCAGAGACAATGTCCAGGCCAAGATCAGGGTAGGTAGAAATCCAGACAGAGACAGATTCCAAGCAGAGAAGTCAAGGTAGGCAGCGGTCCGGTAGAGACAGAATCCAGGCTGAGGTCAAGCATGAGAAGACAGTCTGAACAGGCAAGGAGAGAAGAGAAAAAGGCAAGGAAGAGCTGGAGGGAAGGCATGGACTAGGAACAAGGCAGGAAGGAAAGAAGGCAAGAGCAGGATGGATGCAGGAACAAGGAAAAAGTGAGGTGGGTACTGGAACAAGGCAGGGGCTGGAAAGAGGCAGGAACGAGGCAAGTACTGCAACACGGCAGCAATTAACATTAAAGAAGCACAGGGGCCCTGTTGCTGATGCAAAATCTATCTGTCTGACTGGGGTTTAAATGACCCAGCCAGCCTGATATCGGAAAGTGCCTCTGAGGTCTCCAGCTGCAGTACCTTTAAGAAGAAGCAGCAGCGCGCATGCCTAGCAGCGGCAGGATAACAGTCTGTATATGGCAGTGTTGGCAGCATCCTGTGCCCTGACCTGGCTGAAGGTAAGGTGCACCAGCTGCGGGATGGGTACAGCGGCTGGCCTGACATTATAGGATTGAATTTCTTTTTAACTATATATCCTGTCCCCAGTAATCAATAAAATGCTGGTGCAATAATACATGACTGCAAACCGGTCAGATTTTCAGGGTAACCAAAATTAACCTAGTTCATAGACTAAGTACATGCGGATATATCTCATGAATATACAATGTTGATAGCCTGAAGATAAGACCTGTTTGCAGCCCTCGAAAACTGGAGTTTTGTACCTCTGTAATAGTGGAATCCTACAAACATATATAATCCTACCTACATTTTAAAACTTGACACTTGTCTAAACTTTGTGAATTAGGACCAGAATATTCAGCATTTCATTGTTAGTTTCTTAATTCAAACCCACTTTGGGTCAATAACAGCAAAATTCATTGTCAACTGAAAGCTGTTGAGTGATCTGTGTAAAGTGAGATGGAGGTCTCAACCCACTTCCCAGTGGCTGGCAGCCATATTGCTATAAGAAACACCATTACAGTTGTGACTATTTGGAGGCCCTTACTATTGTCCCTGATAAAAATGATCACTTATTGTAATTTATATCCTTATAAAATTATCAGATATTGTAATTTATTTTGTATCATGAAAGCACCAATTTAAATAATAAACAGCTCCTTTTCATGGTAAAGTGGATGTATGAGTGTACACTTTCCAGACCAGGTGAGTTGCATGGGACTCTTATTGACAGATTAGATTTAAACTTCAGGTGTGCAGAGAAACTTTATCCCCTCTGATCTAGTGGCCACAGTAGCTTGATGGAAATAATTCCTTCCATTATATGGTTTTCTGTTACTGGGTACTATATTTAAGGCAGTGCCATAATCAAGCACTCTTCAATAATCTAAGATGCTACTTGTAGCTCAGTAAAGGGGAACTGCTTGTTTAATTGAGTGGTAAAGAGTGAAACGTTAGCAGTGGCAGGGTAGAATCTGAGCTTGACCCTAAGTAGAGGATGAGCAGGGTATTACTGGAAAAGATTTTTTCTCGCTCTTGAGCTGGAGGGTGGGTGACAGGGTAGCAAAGCAAGGCAAATAAGTAAGCAACTTAAAGCAGTTCGGAGTTGGGATCGTCTTACTAACTTGTCTGGGGGAGCTGCTACTTTCGCTTGATAGTACATAGTCTGTGAGAAAACAGAGAGTTGCAGATTCAAATCTTCCTAGGCCAAGATGGAAAAAGTGGCTGGAACAATGCTAAGTGTAAGTCCCTCACATTCTCTCCTCCCCTTCCCACAGTACAGCTAGCCTTTTCATAGTGCTTATAGTTCTAGCTTTTGTACCGTCAGAATGTGTGAATTGATTAAATTATTTGGTTTCCATATAATCACCACTAACAAATTATGAGTTCGCAGAAAGCTAGTGATGCCAAGAAAAATTTTGTTTATGAGTTGTTTATAGCCAAGAGGATATGATATCATAAAAAAATCATGATTAATGTGCGAGATAATTGACATTTTTAACTGTGGAAAGGTCCCACTGCACACAAACAGAAGTGAAAGCTGCAGGCCTCATACAGTCACTGCTTTCTCCAAAAATAACACACTTTTCAGCAAAAAGCACTGCTTCAAGGGTCATTTTGCAGGTGGTGCGTTATCTTTTTTTTCAAGAGAGTTGTTTTTGAGGAAAGGTGAAAGCCAGAAACTGGGGATTAAGAAAATATTTTCACAGCAGTATGTCATTTTCTCTCTTTTGCTTTAGGTTTTTCACTTGCTGCACTCCTACTTTGAGTCAAAACACAGAACTAATTCAGACCTTCAGCGGGAGTTGTATGACATCATTGTTTGTATGAAAGCCAAACTGTGGCTGGCCAGGAGGTATGTAAAAACACCATATGTGTAGAAAGTTAAAAGAGGTTATTAATATATTGGAAGGAGTATTTTTCTTTACATTTTTCTATTAGCAAAAACATTGCACATAGTTTTGGAACAGTAAGACATCTGGTTCTAACATCCATTCATAAAACAAATATTCTGATGATTTGCAATGATTATTAGGCAAAGAAAGAGTCTGCTTTACTTTCCTATTTCATGTACAGAATTTGTCAGTTCTTTTTTTCTTCCATATTCAGGAGTCACCTCTTATTTATACACTTTTGAGGTTGTCCAAGTTATTCTTTTTTAGGAATATTTTCCAAAGAAAGGTGCTTTTTTGTTTGGTTTTCATGCCCAAAATATCTCTGATATGCGTCATACCCAGGAAGGAGTAAGATCATTCAGTCTTTTTTATACTTTCTCAAAGAGAGGAATAGTTAGAAAACAGAGATATTGGATTCATAAGTTCAGAAATAGAAATGACAAGAAAAATCCCCGTACTTGGATGCTAGAAGCAAATTGGAGCCTTTGCTACCAGACTGGGCTTTGCGAGTAGTAGCTATTTTTTGTTGCAAGGATGGTAGAACAAACATATACAACATGCAGGAGTTCATGAGCTATAGGGATCTGCAGGCCAAAAATTGTTGTAATTTGGGGGTCCATTTTCATTGTCATTAATGTTTCCCCCCTCTTTTTTTATTTTTATATGTTTTAGAAACAGTGCACGCATACTAAAAACTATAGAAGAAAACAAAATTTTGTATTTTTTTCCTATCCTTTCATTTTGAAAATGACAAAAAACAACATACACAATGTTGTTTCAAATTAATGCACATCTCTAATGTGCTATATCCTGTTCTGGTTTTTTTTTGGGGGGGGGGGTGGAGGAGTTAGGAAACCAAAAAGTTAAATTTGGAAATGAATTGAAGTGAAAAAAGCTCACAGTAGGGGTTAACAAAAGAATGCAAACTAATGCTAAAAGACAAAACCAAAACTAAATATGTTTGGGAGGGGCCGTTGAAAAAGCAAAGAAACCTCCTTCCTTACTAGGTTTTTTTGGCAAAATATGTTTTATGATTCAGCTGGCAGGGAGCTCTGAAAGAGTGGTGCAGTTGTCACACTAAATCCAGATAGAAACAAAACTTTTTTTTATCCAGAAAAAAAGCTCACTTCCTTGTCCTCTGGATGAACAGTAACACACTGTGTGCCTTCAGAGTTAATGATACATTACATTTGGTTTGCCTTGGGGTTTTTTCAGCTACTCAGGAAATACAGTTATCCCAGGACGAAAGCTGCTTTGTGGGCTTGTACCCATTTGGCTACCAGCTGTTAAAAAAGTTGATCGCCAAAGAAAGTATTCATGGTGAACTACATATTTAAAAGGTCATTTCCTTACTGGCTCTTTCACCTACCTCCCTCACAACCAAATCAACCATCAAACCTGAAGCCTGTAAAAAGTCTTTACAACAGCAGCAGCAGCAGCTCAAGCTAAGTGTTAACTGCGCTGGCCACTATATTGATGTAAACGAGTTCTCTGAATTTCTTTACTTTCAAAGAATCACTTTATTTGGCTACAAAGAAGTCACATGTTGTTTGCTTTCAATTGTATTTTCTGTTGTCATAAACCTTCCAGTAGACCTGAGGATGTTAAAGAATTGATAATGCCCCACTGTTTTCCAGACAGGCATCAGCAATACTAAACTACAAAGTAACTACATGATCATAAACTAACCCTACCTATCCCATTATAGTTTTTGAAGCTGCTATTCTAGCAACACTTTTTAGATTTTTCTTCTGGCAGTTAAAACAAATAAGTCCATATTGAATTAGCTGAGGAGTGGGAAGTTTATCCATATATTCAGTGAAAAATACCCAGGTGAATATTCCACTGAATATACCTAGATAAAGTTATCCAGGTAATTTTAGGATAGTGATTTTTCCAGCCAGATTTACCCATCTAAATTTATCTAGCTAGTGCTGAATATATGTGCTAACTGGATACACTTTAGCTCTCCTTTCCCTGCCTCTTTATTTGACAAAATTTTAACTGGGTAATGATTTACCCAGGTAAGGTTTTGCTGGGAGATAGGGAGAGAAATTGAATCTCAGCACTTGCCCAGGTTACTTCAAAAGTTACCTGGATAAACCCTTTGAACATTGACTTCAAAAAAACGGATCTTTTTCTGTGTGATTTTTATCTTGTTCTTGTGATGACGTGATGGCATAGTCAGCAGAAGAAAGGAGTTGATGATGCTACCTCACCTAGAATATTGTGTCCAATTCTGGAGGCTGGACCTCTGATTAGGCTGAAGGTGGTCCAGATAAAGCTTACCAAAATGGTGCAGGGTCAGTACTATGAGAAGAGTCATAAGGAACTAAATATGTATACCCTAGAGAAGAGGAAAGGAAAGATGGGGGAGGGGTGGGAGGGACTTGATAGAGACATTCAGGTATTTCAAAGATATAAACAGGCTTTCTTAGCATTCAGACAGGTTAATCCATGACCAGTGGGTTAAGCACCTCTACCAGCAAATGGAGATGAAGCAAAACTGACCACACGGTATATATACTCCTGCAGTGACATCAGCCCACCAGTATTCTCTGTCTCCAGCAGATGGTGGACGTGCATTTCCCTATTGGGGATTGCTTAAAAATATTTTAAAGGAGAAAAGAAGAAGAAAATGAATTTGCCCCGCTCTCCTGTGGTGATACCTTATGGTCCCTCTCTCCGACAAGTTTTCCTGAGGTGATATCTGCAGATCCCTCCCTCAGTAGAGTGCCTCGGTCCAGTAGCCAGTTTTCTGGTGAAGACTTAACTGTAGAGAGAGAAACAGCTTAGAAGCTTGTGGATTCAGGAAGCCGAGTGTAGCAGTGATGGCCTTTGCCTTCTCCCCCTGCAGCTGGAGACTGACTCTATACTCGCTGAGTGAGGGATTCCCTTCCCCTCCTGGTCTCTGAGCCTTGGTGCACGGACCCGATGTCCATTCCCACTTCTGAGGGAACTTGGGCAGTCGTGGCAGTTTGAGCAGCCGTTTAGATAGGCCCTGCTCTCAGGCTTTGCTCAGATGCCGTGTGGTAGGCCACAGTGGCATTCATGCACCTTTCTATGTGTAAGTCTGCTACAAACCAGTATGTGACTTCAGTTCGTGCTTGCATGCTCAGGAGGGCACACAGGTGGACCCTCAGATGGGCGCTTGGGTAGGCGCCTACTTGGACTGCAAATTGGGTGCCTAAATTTTGGTCGTCCATAGTGTGCCCTTATTGGACAGAGCTTGTTTTTGGGCACCCCATCCAGGCTCACTTGTGCGGACGCGCAGTTGGATGCACAATTGTTAGATGCCTTTGGGAGTGTGCTGCTAGTGGGTGTTTATGTATGGCACCAGTAGCAAAGAAGCCTAAGAGCCTTACACTTTGTGCTTCTTGCCATTTTCAGGCATCTCAGCCTGGCTTTCCCCTCTTAACTTGTGTCAGCACTGCTTGGAGGCTCAGGGAGAGTTATCTCCACCTGATTTTGCTGAGCTTGGTCCTTCCCAGCATGATGCGGGAATGGAACCAGAGGGGGACCTATTAGAGTTTTCATCTTGTTTTTGGGCTCCCCCAACTGATTCGTCAGCAGGGGAAGGCAACTCAGTGGGCACAGGACTGACACCCCCTGGTTTTGGTATGGATCCTTCTTCAATTTCATGGGTGGTGTTTTTTCAAGAGCTGCCTTCCTTTTTTCAGGCAGTCTGCGAAGCCGGCGAAACCTAAGAGTTCAGGATCGCAGACTGTGAATCCCCACATGCCTGGTGCCACAGGTAAGCGTTGCAGTATGTCTAGACTTGCTGCGGTTCACGCTGATAGAGACCCAGATGGCATGGATGATGAAGGCAATCCTTACTCTCTGGAGGATGGGGAAATTCCTCCCAGGTTGGAGCCATATAGAACAATGTTGCCAACTCTGATCTCCCAGACGGTGAAGATGCTAGGGTACCGGGTGCTGATTCCATGTCTGAGCCAAAGAAGAATCCCATTTTAGTTTCTTGCATAAAGCATTATGGATGCTATTCAAGAATTGATTGATCTTGAATGGAGTGCCCCAGAAGCTAATTTTAAAGGGAATGAGCTTTAGGAATGCTGTACCCCCCGGATCTGTTGGTGAGAAAGCAGTTGCGCTTTCTGAAAGTGGATGTGCTGGTGAGTGCCGTCACCAAGTAGATGACTATCCCTGTAGAAGGGGGAGTGGCATTGAACAATACGCAGGATAAGAGAATGGAGGCTATCCTTAAGCAGGTCTTGAGGCGATGACAATGAATTTGCAGATAGCCTCTTGCTGCTCCCTGGTGGCTCTCTCTTTCTTGCTTCTCTCTCAGGAAGTCGATGAGTCTGGTTTAAATTCCAGGGCAGTGATGGAACCGGTAGCCACCCTTTTGGTGGTTGTGGGCTGTAACCTAGTCCGCACTTCTGCCAGAGGGATAGTTTCAATGGTAGCGGCCAGGTGTCAGCTAAGGCTGAGCAATTGATCGATATAATTTCGAAGTCTGATCTTACAAAATAGCCTTTTAAAGGGTCACTCTTGTTTGGGAGTGAGTTAAAAAAAAATTAGCAATAAGTGGGGTGAGTCCCTGGTTCCTCAGATACTAGAGGATTAAAAGCAGGTGCCGCGCTCATTCAGCGCTAGAGGTCATACTAGGGGGTTCAAACGTTTTCGACTTTACAGAGGAGAGGCTTCTCAGAGGGCTCTACTTTTGTGTGGGTCTCAGTCCTTCATTCCAGGCAACCCAGATGGGGTGCAGGCTTGAGCACTGGTGCTCCCCCCCCCAAACCCTTCAATAAGGGTGTGCTGACCCACCCCTTGGAAGTGGGTCGAGATCACGTCAGTCCAGTGGGTTCTGGAGGTGATAAGAGATGACTATGCTCTGGGGTTTCTCAGTGTTCCTTGGAACGTTTTCCTGATGTCTCTCTTCAACTCTCCGCAGAAGAGACAGGCAGTGAAGTGTATGTTGTCAAGACTCCTTGGCTGCAGGCTGTGATCCCAGTACCCATGTCACAAGAAAATAGGGGCCAATATTCCATTTATTTCATTGTATCTGAGAAAGAGAGTTCCTTTCAACCCATCCTGGATCTCAAGGGAGTCAACCGGCTTTTGCGAGTGATTCATTCCCACATGGAAATCTTATGCTCGCTGATAATGGCAGTGCAGCCGGGGGAGTTTTCTTATGTCTCTGGATTCTCATAAGTGTATCTGCATATTCCCATCCCTTTGGAGCATCAACGATTTTCTGCGTTTTGCTGTTTTGGAGGCGACATTATCAGTTTCAAGCACTACCCTTTGGTTTGGCCACTGCGCCCAGAACCTTCTCCAAGGTCATGGTAGTTGAAGCGGCAGTGTTGAGAACGGATGGCATTGTGGTCCACCCATACTTAGACGATTGGCTAATTCGGGCCAAGATCATGAAAGAGAGTCTTCAGGCCTCGCACAAGGTGATCTCCTAGCTTCAGAAACTAGGTTGGATGGTGAACTTTGCCAAGAGCAATTTACAGCCATCCCAGACACTGGAGTATCTTGGTGTTCATTTTCGACACAAAGCAAGGCAAGGTGTTCCTGTTGGAGGTCCAAATTCAGAAACTTGTGCAACTACTGACAGAAACAATACGCCTGATGGTGTGGTCTTATCTACAAATACTCGGGTTGATGGCAGCCATCCTAGAGGTGATTCCATAGGCAAGGGTGCAGATGCGTCCTCGTCACATACACTGCTTGCATGGAGTCCACAGTCCTAGTACTGCTCGATTCGGCTTCAGTTTCTGGTGGAGGTCAGCATCCATCTGCAGTGGTGGTTGCAAGCAGATCACATAAAGAAGGGCATTCCCCTGTGAACCCCAGACTGGCTAGTACTCGTGACGAATGCAAGCCTCCAGGGTTAGGGGCTCACTAACAGAAGTTGACAGCGCAGAGGCATTGGAGTACAGAGGAGTATCTTTGTTTATTTTATTTATTTTATTTAAATTCTTTTAATATACCGATGCTCAAGACCAGGTCTTATCGTACCGGTTTACAATGAACTAGGGGGAAAAAACCAGTTAACAATGGAAGCAAGAAATTACATTATAACAGGGAATGTGGAACTTGGTAGTTAGAGGAAAGGATAGGTTAAACAATTTCTAACAGGAGAACAAAGCAAATAAGCAGAAACGTAAGTGCTTACATGGTAAGCATTATATACCAAAATTACATCATGTGTAATATTAGGCAAGTTATATTAAAGTGCGGTTGGCCGAGAAACAGTTCCTTTTTTGAGTTGCTGAAGGAGGACGCAACCGCGGGGTATGTAACTGTGGGGGTGATCCTGCGGTTTCTTCAGGGGTATGCTTGGGTGAACAGCCAAGTTTTTAATTAATCTTTGGAGCATGAATTGGCTGGAAGCCCATGCTATTCGGTTGGCATGCTTATGATTCGTCATCCACTGCAAGGTTGAGCGGTCTAAATGATGTTGGACACTGCGACGACAGTGGCTTACATCAATTGCCAGAGAAGGAACTAAGAGCAAGCGTCACAGGAAACAATTTGGTTTACCATTGCATGTCTTGAACAGACCATTAATGAGTGGTTAAATTGTCTGGAATCTGCTGTTGCTGAGTGTAGAAATCAGGTCTCCAAGCTGGACAGTGATGTGAAGTCTCATGCTGGGAAGTTATAATCCCATGATAAAGGTTTTAGAACATAGACAAGTTATATGCTGCATTTGCAAAGACAATGTTAGATCGTAGTGCAGATTGGAGGTGGTAGCGAATAAGCTGCAAAGTTTGAACTTAAGGATTTTGAATTTTCCTCAGGTTCCTTTGATTGGTCCTATGGAACTCTTTAAAAAAAAACTTATTCCATTGTTTCTTAAGATACCCTCTGGTTCTCTGCCTCCTCTTTTTATCTTCCAACTAAGAAACGCAGAGGAGATTCTGGGAATAAATCTCAAGATGGGCATGAAAGAGTTGCTGTAGACAGTTTGGAGCTTACTGCATTTCTTGAAGACTTCCAAGGCGAGGATATGAGATGTGCTAATCTCTTGGTTACATTTGTTTTTGAATCTGACAAAAATATGATCATGCGTCTTTTTTTTCAGGTTAAAAAGGAATCTTTTTTTAGGTTAGAAATGATGGCTTTTCCCTGATCTGTGCCAGGGAACACACATTAGGAAGAAACATTTTTTACAGATGCGGCAAGAGGTAGAAAACTCTGTTGGTATATTTTTTCTTTGTTATCCTTATAAATGCTTATTGAAATTTGGTGATGTGTGTTACGTTTTCTTTGATCCCAAACAACTGAGGTCTTTCTTGAGTAGTAGGATTTCCTCCCAGATGGGTTCTGATGAATGATCATATTTGTTTTTACATAAAGGCTCTTTTTGCCATTAAATTATTTCTACCTTCTTTCCATGTTTTATTTTCCTTGAGTTATTCATCATCTTCTCCTTTTTCTGGATCTCCTTTTTGGGGACTTTATAGACGATATTAATGGTAACTGGATTTTCTTTTGGATGTTTTTTTTGGTATTTTGTCATTCACCAATGTGTCTTATTTACTGCCAATAATTGTGTTACAATTATTTGGTAAAATTCAATACATCATGGAAAGGGTGGTGGATGCATGGATCAGCCTTCCAGTTTGAACTTAAGGTGGAAACAAATGTAGTAACAGAATTCAAGAAAGCTTGGGAGAAGCACAGAAGGATCCCTATTTGTGAAGAAGTGAGAGAAAAGCCAGAACTCAACTGAGCTCTATGGCGCATAGCACCAAGAACAATTAGGAAGATTAGATAATTCTAATAGTATTTATCTGCCATCATATTCTAGGTTTCTGTAATGTTAGTGTTTCAAGTGTTTTCAAAGTGTTTTCAAGTGTTATAAAATCCAGGGTCGGCGCGCGCAGGGGGGTGCACAATTGTGCAACCTGTGTGCACCAAGCCAAGCAGCCTGCCTCCAGTCCCTCCGAGGCCGCTCCAAAATTGGAGCGGCCTTGGAGGGAACTTTTTTTTTTGTCCCCCCACCTTTCCCTCCCTTCCCCTATCTAACCCACCCCCCAGCCCTAACTAAATCCCCTTCCCTACCTTATTTCGTGGAGCACTCGGCCCCGCCCCCGGACCGCCATCACGCCTCCAGCCCTGCCCATGACCCGCCATCACGCCCCCAGACATGCCCCCGGCCAGCCCCTTATTCGAAGCCCCGGGACTTACGCTCGTCCTGGGGTTTGCGTGCGCCGCCGAGCCTATGCAAGATAGGCTCGGCGTGCGCAGGGGGAGGCAGGGGTAGGTTTTCGGGGGTTGCACGCATATCTTACACGCGCAACCCTTTGAAAATCTACCCCAGAATCTCCCTAAAGACATTGTAGTGTGCTTCAAAGATTTCCAGATAAAAGAAAAGGTGATGACAACTGCGAGAGCCAGTGGAGATTTTCAGTGGGAGTCTTATAAAATTGAGTTTTTTGCAGATTTGTCAACTGCGACACTTGCTAAGCGCCGACAAATGAAAGAGAGAACAGATGTACTGCCTCAGTGCAACGTGGAATACAAGTGGCTGTTTCCCTTCATTTTCTTAATTGTATTTTTTTTTTATCTTGATGTGGAGCTGGCTAGATGAAAAACCACATAGATGAGCACTGACGTGTGTGAAAGGTCTCTCTCTCCTGGGGAGTTTCCCCAAATGGTTTACTTGGTACTAAACAGAAAGTTGGTCTGGTTTCAGTCTCTTACAGAAAGACCGAGGTCCACCAGTTTTTCTTTCCCAGCAAGGGTTTATGCTTGACTTTGCCTGAAAAGCTGAAGCAATTAAGATGAGATACTGAATTTGGGGACAAAAGGCAAGGAAATTAACTTTCTCTGCCTCTGCTAAAATGCTCTCTGTACAAAGTTAAGATTTCTTAACTCAGTCTCTTAGGAAGGTGATCCATGCATGTGCTCCTGGGCCTGGATATCTCTGCAAAGGAAATCTCTCAGCTCTTGGCCCCTCTGTCCCTTTTCAGATTTTACATGTAACTTGCCTATGAAGCAAGAACAACTGTCTGTCTCTCTATTTCATCAGCGCACAGACTTCTGTCTCTCCCTCTTAATAATTAGCTCTTCAGGAGAATTGATTGCAGGGCTGCCAGATTTACTCCTCTCTATCAGGCTCCTGGCTCCAATTCCTGGCCATCCCCGCCCCAAACACACAGACAGAGCCAGCCAAATTCCATCTTTTCTACCTGAAATGGTCTTCCAGCATTCCTTTGGTTTCCTCCTTTGCTGGCTATGTAGTGCTGTTCTCTGGGCAGGCTAAACAATACAGCCCTTTTCCCCAACTTATTAACATTGTAAGTGCTCGATGCTAGTTTGTGCAGCCTATTGGTCATTCACAGGAGAGCACATGGGGTTTTGACATATTTTTATATTCCTTCACTTTGGCTGTGGTGGCTTGCAGTAGTCTATGGCTGAAAACCCATTTTTGAGAGGTACAAAACACATTACTCAGATCCAGGCACAGCTCAGTCCACATTGTAAGGCTCCAACACATGATAAGCTCATGGGGGTGGGAGGGGGCAGGAAACTGGTTTTCCTGTTCATGGAAAAGGAAAGGAAAGGCTATGCCATATAGATAATTTCAATTTCTGGCTGAACATCTAGTGTAAAGAAAGTGGTTTTGAATACATTGAAGACTGGGGCTGTGTATTGAGCAGTAAATGGTTATATGGGAGGGACCCCGCGTGGTGTAGGGCATGCTGGGCGTGTCACCCACGTGTGAGGACTAACATCCTGCTGTCCTTGGAGAACACCTGTTACAGGTAAGTAACTCTGCTGTCTCCTGATCCGACCACTTACTAGTGATTATCCACTTACTAGTAGTAATATCTACTAAAATATCTCAGCTGAAAGTTAACTCCCTTCCCTTATCCTGGAATACATTCATCATCACTGGTGACAAAATTATTGAGGTTCTTAAGCTACCTGACATTGATATCTCCATGCAATCAGCTGAATACCTACTTCAACAATAGAATGAGAAGTTTACCACAGCTGTTGGCATCAACAGAAGGTCCCTGTGGTTCCTTGAGGGTCTGCATCTCATTAAGCAACAGTTGTACCAACTGGAGCGTAGGTGATGCATGCACAGAAACAATAATAACTTGTGAAATTGCAAGGAAATACAAAGCAGCAATCTTACAGGCAAAGAAGAAATATGTCTCCGAACAGCTAATGCTTACTGAAAACCACCCAGCAAAAATATTCCAGTTAATGAAGAAACTCTCCAAATGTGAATCTCCTTCCCTTCTTCCTTCTTGTGAGGCACCATCTGCAATAGATATTACAACATTTTACAATTAAATATAGAATATTTTTTGTGCAAGTTTTGCATCCTATTTCTCTTCCCTATCCACTGAGAGGACCACTTTGTTGAATATATCATCATCGGCTCTATCCCTGCCAGCTTAGCCAATCCCTTAAGGCTTGTCCTTTAAGGCAACCAACCCCTTGAGTTTCAGAAGTCAAAAAAATCCTACAACTCAAGTTATCTCTATGTCCACTTGACCCTATACCACCCAAACACATTGGTGAATTGGGCCAACTGTTTGCCCTCTGGCAGTTTTCCTTAATGCTATGGTATCTCTTGCCCTCCTCTCTCAAATAGATGATAAAATCCATCATCAAAATATCAGGCTTGGAGCCAAAAAGAGTGGACCACTACTGCCCCATCTCTAATCTCCCCTATCAGTCCAAACTCATAGAAAAAAATGTCTACTTCCAACTCTTAGATTTCTTATTGGAGATCCATACTTTTCACTCTTAACAACTGAGGTTCAGAAAATGCTATGGGATAAAATATGTCCTGCTTGTCCTAGTAGACATCTGCCTCCACCCAGACTGTAGTGAAGGCTCATTCTTTGTCTTGTTAGATTTCTCTGTGGAATTTGTCTCTGTTGATTACCAGCTTCTTTTACTGTGCTTACAAAAAATTGGTATAGACAGACTGGCTGCCAGGTGGTTCCAATCATTCCTCAGTCAGTCATTCAGGCTAATAAATGCTCCCCAAAAAAATTATTATGTGTGGAGTTCCTCAAAGTACAGTCCTCCTACCGATCCTTTTTAACATTTACTTCTGGCCAATCAGTGATATAATTCAGTGTTATAACACTGAATGTCATCTAGTTGCTGACAATATCCAGCTATGTGTTAAAAGATGACCAATATACTGCCATTTCTAATCTTAACTGTCTCTCAGCACTAGTCCAATAGATGTGCAATCACAAACTTAAACTCAGCCCATCCAAATCAGAGCTTCTTTGAGTAAACTCTGTACATAATCTGGGGGTTTAGTACCCCTTACTGCCAAGCTCCTCCATAGTTTCCCGCAATGTGCTGCTGCCTTGGGTCTGATTAGAACCACTTGCAGTACCTGAAGCCCTTATATAGGCTAGGCAACTAACACTTCCTGTGGACGCTGACTGATGATGTTATTCCTTCTCTAGTACAGCCATCCAGTGCCTCAGCAACAGGAAGACCTGCCTTGCCTACAGTGTATGTTGCCACTTCTCATCCTTGTCTTGCTTCCTGACCTGCTTTTCGTTTCTTCTTTGCCTCTAGTCCAATTCCTTGCCTTGCCTTGCCTCTAGTCCAGTACCTTGCCTTGCCTCTAGTCCAGTACCTTGCCTTGCCTCTAGTCCAGTTCTTTGCCTTGCCTCTAGTTCAATTCCTTGCCTTGCCTTGCCTTGCCTCTAGTCCAGTACCTTGCCTTGCCTCTTGTCCAGTACCTTGCCTTGCTTCTAGTCCAGTACCTTGCCTTGCCTCTAGTCCAGAACCTTGCCTTGCCTCTAGTCCAGTACCTTGCCTTGCCTCTAGTCCAGTACCTTGCCTTGCCTCTAGTCCAGTTCCTTGCCTTGCCTCTAGTCCAGTACCTTGCCTTGCCTCTAGTCCAGTTCCTTGCCTTGCCTCTAGTCCAGTACCTTGCCTTGCCTCTAGTCCAGTACCTTGCCTTGCCTCTAGTCCAGTTCCTTGCCTTGCCTCTAGTCCAGTACCTTGCCTTGCCTCTAGTCCAGTTGTTTGCCTTGCCTCTAGTCCAGTACCTTGCCTTGCCTCTAGTCCAGTTCCTTGCCTTGCCTCTAGTCCAGTACCTTGCCTTGCCTCTAGTCCAGTTCCTTGCCTTGCCTCTAGTCCAGTACCTTGCCTTGCCTCTAGTCCAGTTCCTTGCCTTGCCTCTAGTCCAGTACCTTGCCTTGCCTGTAGTCCAGTTGTTTGCCTTGCCTCTAGTCCAGTTCCTTGCCTTGCCTCTAGTCCAGTTCCTTGCCTTGCCTCTAGTCCAGTACCTTGCCTTGCCTCTAGTCCAGTTGTTTGCCTTGCCTCTAGTCCAGTACCTTGCCTTGCCTCTAGTCCAGTTGTTTGCCTTGCCTGTAGTCCAGTTCCTTGCCTTGCCTCTAGTCCAGTTCCTTGCCTTGCCTTGCCTGCCTCCTGTCCTACTCCCTGTCTTGTCTCGTCCTGGTCCTGCTCCTTGCCATGCCTTGTTCTTGACCATGTCTTGCCTGTCCTTGTCTTTCCTTTTGTTGCTCTTGTCTTCCCTGCCTGTAGCTCTCTGACTGATTCACTTTGCAGGAGGGTGGGGGGCCGGGGCTATCACCATGCATTCATTTAAATCTCTTTTCTTAACTTTGGGGAGTCGGGGCCATCTCAAATGGCAGCCCCTGGTTGAGCTGAGGGTCAGCCCTGACTTCCACTCAACCTTTTTTTAATCCAAGGCTTTTTTTTTTTTTTGCATGGCCCAGTAAATGTAATGTGGGAGCCTCGGGATCTGTGTTAGGCGTCCTGGGACTCTAACATTACATGTACTGAATTTTGAAAAGGTGGTGTTATTTTATCACGACCGACTACTTTCTTACGACCGACTACTTTCTTGGTCAGCCGTGATAAATTGACTAGTAATGACCTAGTTTGAATGCATTTGCATTATTCATGCATGAAAATCACATGCAAAATGGGTCATTGTAATAGGGGAGGTTATAAGGACTGGGCCATGCAAATTATCACATGTATCACACAATATCACTGTGATAGTGTTCTGTCACACTATATACAGTGTATATTGCACATGAGAGCACTACCACAGCTTGATGCATCACCCAATTAGTGACATTTCAGGTATTTATAAATAGAAATAATTTCATCTCGTGGTCACTCCCTCTAACATTCCTAATTTTTCTAGTTTTTTATATCATAAACTACTCCGATTAACTTAGTTTTTTTTTGCATGTATGTTTTCTAATGCTGTTTTATTCCTCTTCCTAAACAGGGAGATTAAAACTATACACCGTACTCCAGCTGTAGCTTTACTAGGACTTTAGGCCGATGTAATAAAATGTGCTAGGCTGTGCACATGTTAGCGTGCATATGTGTACACAGTTTTTTCTCAATTTAACAAGGAGTTTAGCACACAAAAATGTGCACAAATGTGAGTAAAACTGTTTGCACAATTATTACTCTGTGCAAATCCCACATTACTCAAGGTATTAGCTGTTACTCTCCAGTGCAGATAGGTGCATAGGCTTAACTCATGTTTTCTCCTGATCAGAGGTAGAGTATAGTTTCTGAGGCTAGTGTTGGTCTGTGGTACTAGGGAAGGGGTTCTGTAATTGGGATTCATGAACATACAACATGCTTTGTGTACAAATCTTTTCAGTGCATAAATCATGACTATAACATGCTTTTTGTGCATAAATCATGTTTTATGGACATTAAGCACAGTTTCAGGTTAGCACACTTTTTTAAAACTCCTGATGTATTAGCATAGCATTAATAAAGAATCTGTGCTGAAGTTCTTTCAGCCACAGTTCACAAGGCAAGCCTCCTGCTTTATGCTTTGCATAGTCACATAAGAAATGTGAAGCGGATTCCCAACAGCGTTGCCTTAATGCAGAATGAAAGGACCTGAGAAGCAGAGTGATTATGTTTTTATTTGACTAATTGTTTATTTTCAGGAATATTGTTTTGTGAGGCCTCTCCGATCTGTTATTACATTTATTTATTTTTTTGTGGTCCCTGTTTATGAAGCACTTACTGTATTTTCTGTAAACAATTTATTTTTCAGGCAAAACCCTTGCTTGGTGACTAGAGCTGCTTACCTTGATGTCTTGGTCATACTGAGCGGTTACCATGGAAAATGCAGAGAAGGTGGCACGCCTCATGGTAATGTGTTACATGCTGTAAACCAATGCTCCTCCACCTTTGTCAACTACTGAACTGTCAGGCCGATACAGTAAAAATCGTGGGAGAGTGGGCAAGCACACAGGACACTCTCCCGAGCGCGTTATACAGTAATTTAATAATATTTAATTAGGGCCGGCGGTAAAAAGAGGCGCTAGGGACACTAGCGCGTCCCTAGCGCCTCTTTTCGGACAGGAGCGGCGGCTGTCAGTGGGTTTGATAGCCAACGCTCAATTTTGCCGGCGTCGGTTCTCGAGCCCGCTGACAGCCACGGGTTCGGAAACCGGACACCGGCAAAATTGAGCGTCCGGGTTTTCAAAATTTTTTTTCTTTTTTTTTTTTACTTTATTTAACTTTCGGGATCTCCGACTTAATATCGCCATGATATTAATATCGCCATGATATTAAGTCGGAGGGTGCACAGAAAAGCAGTTTTTACTGCTTTTCTGTGCACTTCCCCGGTGCCGGCAGAAATTAACGCCTACCTTTGGGTAGGCGCTAATTTCTTAAAGTAAAATGTGTGGCTTGGCTGCACATTTTACTTACTGAATTGCACGGGAATACCTAATAGGGCCATCAACATGCATTTGCATGTTGCAGGCGCTATTAGTCTCGGGGGGGGGGGGGGGGGGTTGGACACGTGTTTTCGACGCGCAGTTACCCCATACTGAATAAGGGGTTATGCTAGCGCGTCGAAAACACGCATCCAATCGCGGGTTAACAGTGCGCTCCGCCGGCGCACACTGTACTGTATCGGCCTGTGTGTTAGCAGCCAGTAGAGTCTCAAGAACCGTATTTTAAGGTTACCTGAAGGATTTCATTTTATTTTAAAATTAGGTGAAAAGAAATTACTCCGAGAGTTACACTGCAGTGAACTATCACTGTTGTAAATGAAGAGTGTAATCTTCAAAGCCGTTTCTGCAGAGGAACCCTTGGAAATGGATTTTCACAAAACTCCACCTGGTATGCAGGCAAAAGCACGTACCTAGGGCCTGTATTTACGTTCTTTTACCCACAGTGAACAGGGGCTTGCACTTGTACATATTCTTTTCAATTAAGTATGTACATCTCTTTCCTGAAACAAATTATGTACACACATTAGCAGGTAGAGTTTTGGTGGAATAATTTTCCACTTGTGCTATGGAATTCGTTGCCCTGTGAGCTGCGAGAAGAGAAAGATATAACAAGTTTTAGGAAGAGCTTGAAGACCCTATTTTTAAGTTTCCTGAAAATATAGCGGAATATAAGATTTTAAAATAAATAAATAAATAAATAAAGGGAAAATACATACTTTCCCTTGGAAAGCTGGTGTAAAATCTTCAAGTAAAAAGGACCCAATGACTTTACACCTATGCGGGCAGTTAAAAAATTCCCCCCCCAAGTGTGCCTATTTTTATAAACATGAAAATTCATGCATAAGGTTGGACAGTTGGCTATCCTGGCAGTCCTGTGGCACCGTGGCTCTGAGCTGGACGCTAGCTGAGGCTTCAGTAGTCAGTTTGGTGATTTCAGAAAGTGAGTCACATTCCCGACTTAGTACGAGTAACTGTTTGACACTATTGCTGATTTCTGATGTCTAATGCACAGGACTAGAATATTAGCATTGCAGATCAGAATTGAAAGGGACATGCATGAGAATTAAATGTGCCCTGCGACTTGGTGGTATGTGATTAGCCAATACTGCCAACCTCTCCTTTGCAGATTCTAAAATACACATAATTAATTCCTGTGAGCTGTTTGGAGATGAGATGTGGTAAACATGTGAATTATTTTGTACAATACTAAGAGCACATTATACTTAATATTACTATTATTCTCTTTTACCTTTTCGCATCCAAAAAAGAGTGGAGAGAAGAGAGTACTGCCTTAACCCCAGAAGCTCATTCAAGATATAATTGAAAACAAAATTGATTATTGTGGGGAAACATTTTGGGCCTTGCATTTTTACAGTTCAGTGAAGTCCATATGAAAGAGATTCCTTACAGAATTTCAGAATGCTTTAAGATTCAGAAAATTTCACTTTATAACTGCTGAGATGCTACTTCTTTAATAATACCAATGAAATTCAGAATGTACCTGGAAAGGAACCATTCTAGTCAGACTGTGATACATTACAGGAGGACCTTGCAAGACTGGAAGATTGGGCATCCAAATGGCAGATGAAATTTAATGTGGACAAGTGCAAGGTGTTGCATATAGGGAAAAATAACCCTTGCTGTAGTTACCCGATGTTAAGTTCCATATTAGAAGCTACCACCCAGGAAAAAGATCTAGGCATCATAGTGGATAATACTTTAAAATCGTCGGCTCAGTGTGCTGCAGCAATCAAAAAAGCAAACAGAATGTTAGGAATTATTAGGAAGGGAATGGTGAATAAAACAGAAAATGTCATAATGCCTCTGTAACCCTCCATGGTGAGACCACACCTTGAATACTGTGTACAATTCTGGTCGCTGCATCTCAAAAAAGATATAGTTGCGATGGAGAAGGTACAGAGAAGGGCAACCAAAATGATAAAGGGGATGGAACAGCTTCCCTATGAGGAAAGGCTGAAGAGGTTAGGGCTGTTCAGCTTGGAGAAGAGACGCTGAGGGGGGATATGATAGAGGTCTTTAAGATCATGAGAGGTCTTGAACGAATAGATGTGACTCGGTTATTTACACTTTCAAATAATAGAAAGACTAAGGGGCATTCCATGAAGTTAGCAAGTAGCACATTTAAGACTAATCAGAGAAAATTCTTTTTCACTCAACGCACAATTAAGCTCTGGAATTAGTTGCCAGAGGATGTGGTTAGTGCAGTTATTGTAGCTGGGTTCAAAAAAGGTTTGGATAAGTTCTTGGAGGAGAAGTCCATTAATGGCTATTAATCAATTATACTTAGGGAATAGCCACTGCTATTAATTGCATCAGTAGCATGGGACCTTCTTAGTGTTTGGGTAATTGCCAGGTTCTTGTGGCCTGGTTATGGCCTCTGTTGGAAACAGGATGCTGGGCTTGATGGACCCTTGGTCTGACCCAGCATGGCAATTTCTTATGTTCTTAAGAACTACCAGCCCAAAAATGTTTTGAAAAAGAAAGGAAACAGAGTTAAATTGCAATTTTAAAAAATTTCAAATTCTGCCGTAGTTCTCTGCTGCAATTTAAATAGAGCCTTTTTCATAGTGTAAGATCCAGTTCCAAAGAATATATAGTGCTACAGTATCAGTGCACACTCATAGCAGAGGACTCTTGCCCAAAGATTTCACAAGAGGCCATAAGAAGTTCCATGCTGAGTCACACCAAGGTCCATCAAGCCCAGCATTCTGTCTCCAACAGTGGCCAGTCCAGCTCACAAGCACCCATCAGATCCCCCGTAGTTGATCCTTTTCTTATATCTCACTCCTAGTGATAAGCGCTGGCTTTCCCAGTTCTACCTGGTTAATAACTGGTTATGGACTTTTCCTTCAGGAACTGTCCAATCCTCTTGAATTCCACTTTGTTAGTTGCCTTGACCATGCCCTCCAGCAACAGATTCCATAGACTGTGTGCTGAATGAAAAAAAATACTTCCTGCGATGTGTTTTAAATCTTGTCTGTTGCCAGTTTCATGGAGTGTCCCTGGTCCTACTTTTCTTAATATATATTCCTCTTTTTAGTACTTCAAAGCAGATTATATTCAGTCACTGTGGGTATTTCCCTATCCCCAGATTGTTTATAATCTCAATTTGTATCTCAGGCAATGGAGGGTTAAGCGACTTGCCCAAGGTCACAGTGGCTGCCAGTGGGATTAAAACACTGGTTTCTCTGGTTCATAGCCCATTGCTCTAGCCACTAAGCTACTCCTACACTCCTATTGTTGTTTGAAAGGGTAACTAACTGTTCCCTATTTACCTGTTCCACCCCACTCGTTATTTTATACATTTCAATCATATTCCCTCTGTCATCTCTTTTCCAAGCTAAAGAGCCCTAATCTGTTTAGTCTTTCTCCATCATGGAGCGTTTCCATCCTCTTTATCATTTTTATCGTGCTTCTCTTTACCTTTTCTAGGTCCACTATATGGTTTTGAGATGGGGGCAACCAGAATTGCATACAATAGTCAAGGTGAAGTCACACTATGATCTATACTAGGGCACTATGAGATTATCAAGTTTTGCTCTCTATTCCTTTCCAAATAATTCCCAACATTGTTTGCCTTTTTGACCACTGCCGCACACTGAGCTAAAGATTTCAAGGCATTATTCACAAGGACTCCAAGGTTCTTTTCCTAGGTAGTGACTCTTAACATGGAACCCAGCACAGTGAACCTGCAGTTGAGATTATTACCCCCTATATGCATTACTTTACACGTGTCCACATTAAATTGTATCTGCCATTTAGAAGCCCAGTTTCCTAGTCTCACAAGATCCATCTGCAGTTCTTCATAATCCTTTTCTGTTTTTAATGATTCAAACAATTTTGTCTTCTGCACTCACTTGTCGTTCCTTTCTCCAGATCATTTATGAGTTTGCTAAATAGCACAGATCCCAATATAGACCCTGGGGCACTTCATTAATGACCTTTTGGAAAACTGAGCATTTAGTCTAAACATCCGTTTCCTATCTTTTATCCAGTTATCAATCCACCACCTCTGATATCATGACTTCCCAATTTCCTCAGTAGTCTATCATGAGGGACTTTGTCAAATGCCTTCCGAAAACATTAACATGTATGCTCCCAGGGTAGGTGCTTTGGTACAAAATTATGTTCTGTCATGAGCCTTGAGATCAGCAGGTAAATTGTTTTTAGAGATACCATCGTACACTTCATAGATGCATATGACCTTGCATTCTCAGTGGTAGGGCCAATATTTTGAAATACATTGCCTGAACTAGTCTGATCTTTTTTCTTTCATTAGGCTATTTAAGAAAGCCTTACAAACATTCCTTTTTGAGGAAACCTTTGATCAAGATCAACAAGATCATTTTTGAAAGTCATGAGGATGGCTTTCTGTGGCTTTTAGAGTATGTTCTATTTGTGTTAATTTGTACTTATTGTTTTAAGTGGTGACTTTTTATTTTTAATTTTATGTTTATTTTTTTATATATATTTTTACATTTTATTTTAAGCTGGCACTATGTAGGTCATTTTTGAACATTTATTTGTGTTAAATATTATAAATGTTTTTAGTGTAGTCTGCTGTGAACTGTAAAACAAGCAGAATATAAATCATATTAAATAATTAAATATTCTTCAGCCTGTTGGCAGCTCCAAGGATGTTCATGAAGTGATTGGCAATGGCAGCAGCACACCATCATCAGGGCATATCCATTTTTCCCTACCTAGATGACTAGTTAGTGACAAGTTGGTCCCAGACAGGAATCTTAACCTCACTAGGTCAAAAAATACAACTATGCAGTCGCTGGTCAATTTTAGCAACTTGAACTTAGTCCCGGTTCGGAAACTCTAATTTATTAGAACTTGGATAGACTGAGTCAGAGAAAGGGCATTCCTTCTAGAGGACAGGGCAGCCTGTTTTTGTGCCTTGATGCAAAACATGGCACACCGGAATTGATCCATGGCTCATTCAGTACTAGTCATTTTTAGTCCATGTAGTGCAATTTGCTCATCTTCACATGAGACCTCTTCACTGTGCCCTTCAGTTGCAATGGGATCAACTCTAGTAATCCTTGTCATATCCTACCAAAGTAATGGCAAGAATGAAAGCATCCCTCCGATGTTGATTGAGCTCAGTGGCTCTAAAGTAGGCTGCTCCCTGCAAATTCTTCCACATCAGGTGAACCTAGTGATGGATGCCGCCACCAGGGGCTGGGGAGCATACAGGCACCTACTGAATGCAATGGATGTGGTCTCGAGTTGGCTGAAAAGTGGAATATAAAAAAAAACAAACAAACAAACTACTAGGCCTATGCCAACAGCAGGTGGACTCGCTCACACTAAGACTGGATTAGGGGTTTCACTTATATTCAGATACTGTATGTAGGTTCCTCAGCCAGGCTGTGTCAACCACGCCACAACCCAAGGGCTCACATCCGTAACACCAAAATTATTACACTTAAGTATATCTAGCCCATAGTGTCAGAACATGTTAATAGCAGAGAACCCAATCCCAGAATATACTATATCAGGGTACAAATTATATCGCAATGATAGGAAGGATCAACTTGGTGGGGGTGTGGCACTTTATGTCCGGGAGGGTATAGAGTCCAACAGGATAAAGATCATATAAGAGACTAAATGCTCAGTAGAATCTATATAGGTAGAAATCCCATGTGTATTGGGTAAGAGTATAGTGATAGGAGTATACTACCGTCCACCTGGACAAAATGGTCAGACAGATGATGAAATGCTAAGAGATAATCAGTGAAGCAAACCAGTTTGGCAGTGCAATAATAATGGGAGATTTCAATTACTCTACTCACACAAGGGAGTCAGCGGTTAACCACAACACATAATCAAATCACCAAAAATGTGGAACCCAAAATACAGCACTTCAATTAATAGCCTATGAAGGTGTCAGCAAGCCTTGACGTTATGTGTCACTTTCAAGTAGACACTAACCGGTCTTATCTATCATCCACCTTCATCATTATTTTAATGCAACACAATATTTTTTCTTCTTTTTTCTTTTTTCAAATTAAAACAGTCCTCCATTCATATGAACAAAAATGACTCTTTCATATGTAGTTAGTAGGAAAGCCCTACACTGGCCGGTGTTTCGCTGGGTAAGCTTCCTCAGGGGCCTATAGAAATAATTCTAACAAGAGCCACATATCTAAAATAAAATAAATGAAAAAGCGGTTGCACATTTATAATATAGAGGAAAAGTTGAACCAATACTTATCTGATGACACCATGGCTACCTTCTTAGACGGGACCAGACGTCTCAACCATTTTGAAAAGGAAACAAATGGAGGAACCTGAACTGAGGCTAGCGTCCCTTTAAATACGTCATTTTGTAATGACGTCAGCCATCATTGATAAATTGATACAGCGACCAAAAAACAATCTGTCAATGATAGTAAACAAGAAATTAGCCCAAAAAGACATGTAAATCTAGCTCGCTATTCAGTCCTGATGGATGAACGGTTTTTAAACGGTAGATCCAGCGTTGTTCAGATTGTAGTAAAATACGTTCTCGATCACTCCCACGCCAATGTACGGGGACATGATCGATGGCACAAAAATGTAAATCCTCAAAAATGTGTCCCATCTCCGTGCAGTGAGAAACTAGAGGTTCATTTACTCTGGCCTGAATAGCGAGCTAGATTTACATGTCTTTTTGGGCTAATTTCTTGTTTACTATCATTGACAGATTGTTTTTTGGTCGCTGTATCAATTTATCAATGATGGCTGACGTCATTACAAAATGGCGTATTTAAAGGGACGCTAGCCTCGGTTCGGGTTCCTCCATTTGTTTCCTTTTCAAGATGGTTGAGACGTCTGGTCCCGTCTAAGAAGGTAGCCATGGTGTCATCAGATAAGTATTGGTTCAACTTTTCCTCTATATTATAAATGTGCAACCGCTTTTTCATTTATTTTATTTTAGATATGTGGCTCTTGTTAGAATTATTTCTATAGGCCCCTGAGGAAGCTTACCCAGCGAAACACCGGCCAGTGTAGGGCTTTCCTACTAACTACATATGAAAGAGTCATTTTTGTTCATATGAATGGAGGACTGTTTTAATTTGAAAAAAGAAAAAAGAAGAAAAAATATTGTGTTGCATTAAAATAATGATGAAGGTGGATGATAGATAAGACCGGTTAGTGTCTACTTGAAAGTGATACATAACGTCAAGGCTTGCTGACACCTTCGTAGGCTATTAATTGAAGTGCTGTATTTTGGATTCCACATTTTTGGTGATTAGATTTCAATTACCCCAATATTGACTGGGTAAATGTAACATCAGGACTTGCTAGAGACATAAAGTTCCTGGATGTAATAAATGATTGCTTCATGGAGCAATTGGTTCAGGAACCAACAAGAGAGGGAGCTATTTTAGATTTAATTCTTAGTGGAACGCAGGATTTGGTGAGAGAGGTAATGGTGGTGGGGCCACTTGTCAACAGTGATCATAACATGATCAAATTTAAACTAATAACTGGAAGGGGGACAAAAAGTAAATCTGCAGCTCTAACATAAATTTTAAAAAGCGAAACTGATAAAATGAGGAAAATAGTTAGAAAAAAACTGAAAGGTGCAGCTGCAAAGTTTAAAAGTGTTCAACAGGCTTGGACATTGTTTAAAAATACAATCCTAGAGGTGCAGTCCATATGTATTCCACGCATTAAGAAAGGTGGAAGGAAGGCAAAACGATTACTGTCATGGTTAAAAGGTGAGGTGAAAGAGGCTATTTTAGCCAAAAAAAATCCTTCAAAAATTGGAAGAAGGAGCCATCTGAAGAAAATAGGATAAAACATAAGCATTGTCAAGTTAAGTGTAAACATTGATAAGACAGGCGAAGAGAGAATTTGAAATGAAGTTGGCCATAGAGGCAAAAACTCATAATAAAAACTTTTTAAAATATATCCAAAGCAAGAAACCTGTGAGGGAGTCGGTTGGAACATTAGATGACCGAGGGGTTAAAGGGGCTCTTAGGGAAGATAAGGCCATTGCAGAAAGACTAAATGAATTCTTTGCCTCTGTATTTACTAATGAGGATGTTGGGGAGATACCAGTTCCGGAGATGGTTTTCAGGGGTGATGAGTCAGACAAACTGAACAAAATCACTGTGAACCTGGAAGATGTAGTAGGCCAGATTGACAAACTAAAGAGTAGCAAATCACCTAGACTGGATGGTATGCATCCTAAGGTACTGAAAGAACTAAAAAATGAAATTTCTGATCTATTAGTTAAAATTTGTAACCTATCATTAAAATCATCCATTGTACCTGAAGACTGGAGGGTGGCCAATGTAACCCCAATATTTAAAAAAGGCTCCAGGGGCGATCCGGGTAACTATAAACCAGTGAGCTTGACTTCAGTGCCGGGAAAAATAGTGGAAACTATTCTCAAGATCAAAATCATAGAGCATATAGAAAGACATGATTTAATGGAACACAGTCAACATGGATTTACCCAAGGGAAGTCTTGCCTAACAAATCTGCTTCATTTTTTTTGAAGGGGTTAATAAACATGTGGATAAAGGTGAACCAGTAGATGTAGTGTATTTGGATTTTCAGAAGGCGTTTGACAAAGTCCCTCATGAGAGACTTCTACGAAAACTAAAAAGTCATGGGATAGGAGGCGATGTCCTTTCGTGGATTACAAACTGGTTAAAAGACAGGAAACAGAGAGTAGGATTAAATGGTCAGTTTTCTCAGTGGAAAAGGGTAAACATTGGAGTGCCTCAGGAATCTGTACTTGGACCGGTGCTTTTCAATATATATATAAATGATATGGAAAGGAATATGACGAGTGAGGTTATCAAATTTGCAGATGATACAAAATTATTCAGAGTAGTTAAATCACAAGCAGAATGTAATACATTACAGGAGGACCTTGTAAGACTGGAAGATTGGGCATCCAAATGGCAGATGAAATTTAATGTGGACAAGAGCAAGGTGTTGCATATAGGGAAAAATAACCCTTGCTGTAGTTACCCAATGTTAGGTTCCATATTAGGAGCTAACACCCAGGAAAAGATCTAGGCATCATAGTGGATAATACTTTAAAATCGTCGGCTAAGTGTGCTGCAGCAGTCAAAAAAGCAAATAGAATGTTAGGAATTATTAGGAAGGGAATGGTTAATAGAACAGAAAATGTCATAATGCCTCTATATCGCTCCATGGTGAGACCGCACCTTGAATACTGTGTACAATTCTGGTCGCCGCATCTCAAAAAAGATATAGTTGCGATGGAGAATGTACAGAGAAGGGCAACCAAAATGATAAAGGGGATGGAACAGCTCCCCTATGAGGAAAGGCTGAAGAGGTTAGGGCTGTTCAGCTTGGAGAAGAGACGGCTGAGGGGGGGGGGGGGATATGATAGAGGTCTTTAAGATCATGAGAGGTCTTGAACGAATAGATGTGACTCAGTTATTTACCTTTGGAATAATAGAAGGACTTAAGGGGCATTCCATGAAGTTAGCAAGTAGCACATTTAAGACTAATCGGAGAAAATTCTTTTTCACTCAACGCACAATAAAGCTCTGGAATTTGTTGCCAGAGGATGTGGTTAGTGTAGTTAGTGTAGCTGGGTTCAAAAAAGGTTTGGATAAGTTCTTGGAGGAGAAGTCCATTAATGGTTATTAATCAAGTTTATTTAGGAATAGCCACTGCTATTAATTGCATCAGTAGCATGGGATCTTCCTAGTCTTTGGGTAATTGCCAGGTTCTTGTGGCCTGGTTTGGTCTCTTTTGGAAACAGGATGCTGGGCTTGATGGACCCTTGGTCTGACCCAGCATGGCAATTTCTTTTGTTCTTATGTTCTTATATTGTCAATACACATCCACGTAAAGGAATCTATTCAAAAGAATGTATAGTGCTATTTGGTATCACTGTACAGCCACAAATGAATTCAGCATAACTCAAAAACCTTTAAAATGTTAATGTTGTTTTTTTCTCCATCTGGCAAAATATTAGATTTGGGCTTCCAAATTCTATGCTGATCTATACCCAGCTTTTCACTGATTGCTTTGTAAGAATTTCAGATAGTAGTAACAATAACCAATAAATAGGGATGTGAATCGTTTTCCATATCGTCTTAACGATAGAAATCGTGTGGCAGGAGAAGAAAATCGTGTTTGGCACGATTATTTCATTGAAAAATCGTTAAAAATCGTTTTTTCCGATTAGTGCGCACTAACTCGAGTTAGTGCGCACTAACTCCCCGTTAGTGCGCACTAACTCGAGTTAGTGCGCACTAACTCAAAATGATACAAATAGACACTTTCCAGGTCACTGAAGGTCAGTTAGGAATGAATATGTGTTCCTATTGGCTGAGCTGTCTCAGATTTCACCATCCTCCCCCACCCCCCTCACCCACACACCTTTCACTAGCTGGGACATGGGGGAAGTCAGGAGTGAGGGTCAGGCAGCTCCCCCCTGTCTGTGAAGCCAGCCTCTCACTAGTAATGCAGGGAGGGAGCTGTCTCAGACTTCACCATCCTCCCCCCCCCCCCTCACCCACACACCATTCACTAGCTGGGACATGGGGGAAGTCAGGAGTGAGGGTCAGGCAGCTCCCCCCTGTCTGTGAAGCCAGCCTCTCACTAGTAATGCAGGGAGGGAGCTGTCTCAGACTTCACCATCCTCCCCCCCCCCCCCTCACCCACACACCATTCACTAGCTGGGACATGGGGGAAGTCAGGAGTGAGGGTCAGGCAGCTCCCCCCTGTCTGTGAAGCCAGCCTCTCACTAGTAATGCAGGGAGGGAGCTGTCTCAGACTTCACCATCCTCCCCCCACCTCACCCACACACCATTCACTAGCTGGGACATGGGGGAAGTCAGGAGTGAGGGTCAGGCAGCTCCCCCCTGTCTGTGAAGCCAGCCTCTCACTAGTAATGCAGGGAGGGAGCTGTCTCAGACTTCACCATCCTCCCCCCCCCCTCACCCACACACCATTCACTAGCTGGGACATGGGGGAAGTCAGGAGTGAGGGTCAGGCAGCTCCCCCCCTGTCTGTGAAGCCAGCCTCTCACTAGTAATGCAGGGAGGGAGCTGTCTCAGACTTCACCATCCTCCCCCCCCCCCCTCACCCACACACCATTCACTAGCTGGGACATGGGGGAAGTCAGGAGTGAGGGTCAGGCAGCTCCCCCCTGTCTGTGAAGCCAGCCTCTCACTAGTAATGCAGGGAGGGAGCTGTCTCAGACTTCACCATCCTCCCCCCCCCCTCACCCACACACCATTCACTAGCTGGGACATGGGGGAAGTCAGGAGTGAGGGTCAGGCAGCTCCCCCCTGTCTGTGAAGCCAGCCTCTCACTAGTAATTGCAGGGAGGGAGCTGTCTCAGACTTCACCATCCTCCCCCCCCCCCTCACCCACACACCATTCACTAGCTGGGACATGGGGGAAGTCAGGAGTGAGGGTCAGGCAGCTCCCCCCTGTCTGTGAAGCCAGCCTCTCACTAGTAATGCAGGGAGGGAGCTGTCTCAGACTTCACCATCCTCCCCCCCCCTCACCCACACACCATTCACTAGCTGGGACATGGGGGAAGTCAGGAGTGAGGGTCAGACAGCTCCCCCCTGTCTGTGAAGCCAGCCTCTCACTAGTAATGCAGGGAGGGAGCTGTCTCAGATTTCACCATCCTCCCCCCCCCCCCCTCACCCACACACCTTTCACTAGCTGGGACATGGGGGAAGTCAGGAGTGAGGGTCAGGCAGCTCCCCCCTGTCTGTGAAGCCAGCCTCTCACTAGTAATGCAGGGAGGGAGCTGTCTCAGACTTCACCATCCTCCCCCCCCCCCCCCCCCCCCCCTCACCCACACACCATTCACTAGCTGGGACATGGGGGAAGTCAGGAGTGAGGGTCAGGCAGCTCCCCCCTGTCTGTGAAGCCAGCCTCTCACTAGTAATGCAGGGAGGGAGCTGTCTCAGACTTCACCATCCTCCCCCCCCCCCCTCACCCACACACCATTCACTAGCTGGGACATGGGGGAAGTCAGGAGTGAGGGTCAGGCAGCTCCCCCCTGTCTGTGAAGCCAGCCTCTCACTAGTAATGCAGGGAGGGAGCTGTCTCAGACTTCACCATCCTCCCCCCCCCTCACCCACACACCATTCACTAGCTGGGACATGGGGGAAGTCAGGAGTGAGGGTCAGGCAGCTCCCCCCTGTCTGTGAAGCCAGCCTCTCACTAGTAATGCAGGGAGGGAGCTGTCTCAGACTTCACCATCCTCCCCCCCCCCCCCTCACCCCCACACCATTCACTAGCTGGGACATGGGGGAAGTCAGGAGTGAGGGTCAGGGCAGCTCCCCCCTGTCTGTGAAGCCAGCCTCTCACTAGTAATGCAGGGAGGGAGCTGTCTCAGACTTCACCATCCCCCCCCCCCCCCCTCACCCACACACCATTCACTAGCTGGGACATGGGGGAAGTCAGGAGTGAGGGTCAGGCAGCTCCCCCCTGTCTGTGAAGCCAGCCTCTCACTAGTAATGCAGGGAGGGAGCTGTCTCAGACTTCACCATCCTCCCCCCCCCCCCTCACCCACACACCATTCACTAGCTGGGACATGGGGGAAGTCAGGAGTGAGGGTCAGGCAGCTCCCCCCTGTCTGTGAAGCCAGCCTCTCACTAGTAATGCAGGGAGGGAGCTGTCTCAGACTTCACCATCCTCCCCCCCCCCCCTTACCCACACACCATTCACTAGCTGGGACATGGGGGAAGTCAGGAGTGAGGGTCAGGCAGCTCCCCCCTGTCTGTGAAGCCAGCCTCTCACTAGTAATGCAGGGAGGGAGCTGTCTCAGACTTCACCATCCTCCCCCCCCCCTCACCCACACACCATTCACTAGCTGGGACATGGGGGAAGTCAGGAGTGAGGGTCAGGCAGCTCCCCCCTGTCTGTGAAGCCAGCCTCTCACTAGTAATGCAGGGAGGGAGCTGTCTCAGACTTCACCATCCTCCTCCCCCCCCCCCCCCTCACCCACACACCATTCACTAGCTGGGACATGGGGGAAGTCAGGAGTGAGGGTCAGGCAGCCCCCCCCTGTCTGTGAAGCCAGCCTCTCACTAGTAATGCAGGGAGGGAGCTGTCTCAGACTTCACCATCCTCCTCCCCCCCCCCCTCACCCACACACCATTCACTAGCTGGGACATGGGGGAAGTCAGGAGTGAGGGTCAGGCAGCTCCCCCCTGTCTGTGAAGCCAGCCTCTCACTAGTAATGCAGGGAGGGAGCTGTCTCAGACTTCACCATCCTCCCCCCCCCCCCTCACCCACACACCATTCACTAGCTGGGACATGGGGGAAGTCAGGAGTGAGGGTCAGGCAGCTCCCCCCTGTTTGTGAAGCCAGCCTCTCACTAGTAATGCAGGGAGGGAGCTGTCTCAGACTTCACCATCCTCCCCCCCCCCTCACCCACACACCATTCACTAGCTGGGACATGGGGGAAGTCAGGAGTGAGGGTCAGGCAGCTCCCCCTGTCTGTGAAGCCAGCCTCTCACTAGTAATGCAGGGAGGGAGCTGTCTCAGACTTCACCATCCTCCTCCCCCCCCCCCCTCACCCACACACCATTCACTAGCCGGGACATGGGGGAAGTCAGGAGTGAGGGTCAGGCAGCTCCCCCCTGTCTGTGAAGCCAGCCTCTCACTAGTAATGCAGGGAGGGAGCTGTCTCAGACTTCACCATCCTCCCCCCCCCCCTCACCCACACACCATTCACTAGATGGGACATGGGGGAAGTCAGGAGTGAGGGTCAGGCAGCTCCCCCCTGTCTGTGAAGCCAGCCTCTCACTAGTAATGCAGGGAGGGAGCTGTCTCAGACTGGTATCAGGGTTAGGGCACTGTGTGCAGGAAGATCACAACACTCCTGGTATTAATAGGGATAGGGCACTGTAAGAGATGACTGTAGTAGATTGAATAAAGATCTGATGTTTCTGCTCTCCTCACACCAAACAAAAACAACACACAAGCAGAGAAGCCCTTCTTACAAAGCTGAGCTAGTGAGTTAAGTAGGAGGAAAAGTAAACATACTTGTGCCAGTGTGGCTACTTAAAAAATACACTTACCAACAATCAATTACATATATTTGAACTGTGTACAGTTCCAGCCAGGACCACCTTTCTAAAATGCACAGTGATTGGCAAATTCAACATGCACTAGCATTTCAGGTGCCTGCTAACTAAAATAATAAACAAACAAGTTCTAGTCACGTGAGTGCTGATCATTACATTACTTTTTTTGTCAAGCTTCCAACTGTTTCCATTTCACATCCCCCCAACCATTACCTCAGTATTAGCCTTGGTAACATCATAGATAAGAGCACAGCCAGCCAATAGGAATACATACATACATATTCATTCCTAAGTGACCTTTACTGACCTGGGAAGTGTGAACACTTTGTTTCATTTTCTGTTGGTGTTCGTTAGTTTCCAGTTCCATTTCCCATCCCCCCAACCATCACCTCAGTGGTAACCTTGGTAACATCAATAGATAAGAGGGCAGCCAGCCAATAGGAACACATATTCATTCCTAACTGACCTTCAGTGACCTGGAAAGTGTTTATTTGTATCATTTTCAGTTAGTGCGCACTAAATCGAGTTAGTGCGCACTAACTCGAGTTAGTGCGCACTAACACGATTTAACGATTTTTAACGATAAATCGTTAGAATTTCTATTGTATCGTGTTCTATAACGATTTAAGACGATATAAACATTATCGGACGATAATTTTAATCGTTGAAAAACGATTCACATCCCTACCATTAAAGACATTTAGACGTAAGGAAAACAATTTCCAGGTCCAGTAATAGTCCAGCTTGTAATGTATTATCTCTGGGCTTCCTTATTTATATAAAGTAATAGTTTTTGTCTTATTTGTAATCTGTTGTGACTTTAGGACCTTCTTCTTCCCTTTTGTCCTCTTTCTTGGCACAATATCAGCCCCTTTTTAGTTAACCTGAAACTTTCTAAGGTTTTAGCTTTTAAGAAAGATGTTCATTTAATACATATGGAATTAGCAGGTTATAACTTAAGTATTTAATGAGGGAAGGGACATGGGTTAGCAGTGAAAGCTTTCTACAAAGAAATATAGATTTTATTTTATATGTTCCCTGAGGTTGTTTGCTATAGTGACATAATAACACATTAGATTACCATAGAGAATATTTGATTTTTGTTCTTTTGTCACAGCTGAAAAAGACTATTTTATGGTTTAAAAAAAACGTACTTATCATTTCATCTTTGGATAATAATTACATTTTCCCCAAAATGCAGAAGCCTCACTCTCCTAGCCCGTGCACCTTTCAGAAATGACCTGCCACAAAGACTAGATAAGGAGCCCACCATCATGGACTATAAGCTCAAGCAATAAAAACATGCTGCTTACTGTTCCTGGGGTGTCCTTGTTATCTCTTCTTCCCATTGGGTATGCTTCTTGTTAGAATGGTAACAAAATTTGACAGGGAAGGGAAGAGTTGAAGGTCACAGTAGGAACAGTATGCACAGCACTTTTACTCTTGCTGCATTGCTATTCCCAGAAAGATATGAGAGCTAGAAAGGAGGAATAAGAATTGGAAGGGTGAGAGAGCCAAAGGATGAAGCAATGGGGAGATTGCAAGGGGCAGTGGGTGTTGCTAGGATCCTCATATCATCTCCCAAACAGTGAGATCACATCTGCTCCACCATTCAGGGCTTTGATTATTAAATGGCTTTCTTACCCCATGTGTTTTTAACCCCTGCAATGACAGATATCAGAACCTGCATGAAATTTAAAGTACTCCAACACTCTAGGTAAAAAAGAATTACTGAACGCTTCTTTTAAGAACTAAAGACCTAATTATTAGGGACGTGGAGAAGAAAGAAACATTGTTTCGGTTCATTCATTTGTTTTATTGGGACCCAAATTCGTTTCATTAGTTTCCAAACAAAAAAATGTATTTGTTTATTCGTTTCATTAGTTTGTTCAATTTCCATTAAAATCAATGGGGGAAGCTTTGCAGTCTAATTTGGGCTCCAGAATAGTGGTTTTCTTATCAATTCTAATGAAACTTGTGAGAAGAACCTATCAGAAAGGGAAAGAATTCCAAGGTACTTAAAACTGTGGCAAACTGGTACCAAAAGGGGCATATATAGCCTAAGGCTCTGCAGAGGGGCAAAGATATGTCAAGCCATAGTAGTTATGGTTTTAGAATGTCATGCTGAGGCTGGAAGTGTCATGCCACAGTGGTTATGGTTGGAGCATGGTATTCTGAAACTGGAAGTGTCAGGCCCCAGGGATTGTGGTTGGAGCATGGCAGGCTATTGCAAGATCTGTCAGGCCACAGTGGTTATGGTTGGAGCATGGCATGCTGAAACTGGAAGAATCAGGCCCTAGTGGTTGTGATTGGAGCATGGCATGCTGAAGCTGGAACTGTCAGGCCATAGTAGTTATGGTTGGAGTATCACATGCTGAAGCTGGAAGTATCAAGCCCCAGGGGTTGTGGTTGAAGCAAGGCATGCTGAAGGTGGAAGTATTAGGTCACAGTGTTTATGATTGGAACATAGCATGTTGAACTGGCTGGAAGTGTCAGGCCCCAGTGTTTGTGGTTGGAGCATGATAGGCTGATGCATGATCTGACAGGCCACAGTGGTTATGATTGGAGCATGGCATGCTGAAACTGGAAGAGTCAGGCCCCAGTGGTTGTGATTGGAGCATGGCATGCTGAAGCTGGAAGTGTTGGGCCCTAGTGGTTGTGGTTGGATCAAGGCACATTGATGCAGGATATGTCAGGCTCCAGTGGTTATGTTTGGAACATGACAGAAGGTAATAGAATGTATCGAGCCCCAGTGTTGCTGTTGGGAACATGGCAGAAGGCAACAGAATATATCAGGCCCTGGTATTGGTGTTGGGGACCTGGCAGGATGTGTTATGCCATATTGTTGCTGTCTGGGACATTCCAGGAGGCAGCAGGATGTGTCAGGCCCCAGTGTTGCTGTTGGAGACATGGCAGTCAGATGGTGTCATTGTCTGTTGGCCCCAGTAATGGTATATGGGGCAAGACAGGCAGATGTTGTTAGTGCATGTTGGCCCCAGTGATGGTATATTGGGCAAGGCAGGTAGATGGTGTTGGCCCCAATGGTGTTTTTGGATACATGGCAGGAGGAAGCAGGATGTGTGAGGCCCCTGTGACGGTGTTGGGGACACAGTAGGACTCAAGATTTATTTCAGCCCTTGGACTGGCATATCGGGCGGGGAGGCAGCAGCAGTGTGTTAGGAGGAATGTTGCCCAACTGGGGTTGTTGGGGATACAGCAGGACTCTATATTTGATGTGTTCTGGCCCTTGAACTAGCATTCTGGGCCTAGGAGACAGTAGCAGTATGTGTTATGACTGGAGAGGTGGACCCTTGATCCGGCGATGAACGTGCGTCCAGCCGCCGGAAGGCAAGGCCAATTCCAAGACTCACAAGAGATGGAAGAAGGAAAATCTGGATGCAGGCACCTCCTGCAGGTCGTGTGGTCCAGATAGCGGGCGCTTCCAGCAGGTCGTGGAATCAGGAACTGGTGCCTCCAGCAGGTCGGAGAAACAACGCTGAGCTGGCACCTCCAGCAGGTCGGGGAAACAAAGCTGAACTGGCGCCTCCAGCAGGTCGGGGAATCGGTATGCACAGTCCAGAAATCAGAGCCAAGGGAAACTCTGCAGCCGGTCCAAAAGTCCAGTACCAAAGAATACTCCGCAGCCAGTCCAGGGGTCGAGAGCCAGAAGCAAACACCGCAGCCAAGCCGCCCACTGCATGCTCATAAGTTTTGTGGCTAAATTTTATCCGTATAAGGGACTTATACGGCTAAGCGGCAGCTGCTGAGTGAAAGCGCATATTCAGCAGCCGCTACTTAGCCGCATAAGTCCCGCTTATGCAGTTATTGACCTCAAACTATTAAAAAAAAAAAAGATAATTTTCCATGCAGATCATCAAAGATGGCAACATAGGCTCAAGTTAAGTTATAGGTGACAGCTCTCAGTGATTGAGGTGCAGTACAGAAGCTCAATGAATATTTTTCTGGTGATAGTTACTTTTATTTATTTATTTATTTATTTATTTATTTATGCTTTTTATATACCGTCATTCCAGTAGAAGATCACAACGGTTTTCATAAATTCAATCAATAAATTCAATAAATACAATTCAAATCAACTCGATGTAAACCGAGTTGATTTGATTTGTATGAAGAAAGTTCTGTTCAATGTAATTGCTCTCTTCTGAAGCACTGTTACTGTTCAATGTAAACCGAACTGATTTGTAACCTTATACAAGAATTTCGGTATATAAAACTGTTAAATAAATAAATAAATAAATAAATAAATAAATAAAATAAATAAGAAAGTCAGTATATAAAAGCCTTAAATAAAAAAGTAAATAAATAAATAAATAAATTGCATTTGATTACATTGTAAAATATTGTATTAACAGGTTCTTATTTAGAGTAATAGTATCTATTGTAATACTATTGATTAATCAAAACATTCAAAGTTAACAGTCTAATATCAATTATTGCTGTTTAGTTTGGAATATATTTTCTTTGAATATTATTTGATGTGCTGAAAAGAATTAATATTTCTGGAGTAATAATGTTCATTAAGTGGCTTATATGATATCTCTTTACATTAGTTCATAGGCTTTTCTGAAGAGCCTGGTTTCAAGTTCTTGTTTGAATTTCTTTTTCTGTTAAGTCTTATTACTTTTACACTAAATCAGAGTTGTTTTCATTTACAACCAGGAAGATGAGAATTACTTTAGTAGGTCAAGATAAATTTGGTTTTTAGCAAGTGTGAGTTGTTACATGCAAAGAGATGTTTAAACTCCTGCAAATTTCACATTTTTCTCAGAAGTATCACATGCAGTAGTTACTATTCAGAGCTGTGTAGTTGGCACGGGTTATGTAAACATTTTATAAATACAGGTATGTTTCTGGCTTTAGGCCCAAGTTGTTGTCTTTTAACTTTGATTTGTAAAGTTGTTCCTCCAAGAAGAGGAGGAAGGAATAGCCCAAATAGAACAATTTCACGATGTGATGAGGGGCCTGAGGAAATACTGGATATGATTCCAGGTTACAAACTGAAATTGATTTTCATTAGCACAAGCCGGAATGCAACGTAATGAACCTGGAACTGTTTAAAAATCAGACCACTTCTAATTGATTAGGTCTGGCTACAAGAACTACAATTATAAAGGTAGACTCAGAAATTCAGATCCACGTAGCATGTTTCTCTATTAGGTTCAGACTCCCTCAAGTCATCTTGGAAGTTGCAACTAAATAAATATGGCTTTCAAAATTCAGTATATTCTATATAGGACTTGGTACCCAAGCTCACAACAGATGATACAGAATGCTGAGAAGCAAAAACCTTTCTTTTAGTTACAGTAAGCTGGTTTATCATCAGCTTTAGTTGGAGGAGAGTTTTAATTTGTGTTTTACAGTTGTTCTCTTTCAACGTGCTGACATTGGTACCACTCAGATTGAATCTTTGAAACTAGCAGATTGCCCTCTCAAAGTTGTGACGCAGTGGCATGATGCTGTTTGACAGTTCACAGTGCTTGGTTTTTCTGTACTCTTCAGTAACATTCTTTACGTCTTAAGTTTACATTGAAAACGAAATGCTAGCGGATACAAGCTCTCCTTCAAGTTAGTTCAGATTTGGAGAATGACAAAAAATCCTTTGTTGTAAACCAAGTATTTTTAGACATAAACTTGACTGTTTACTACTTGGTGCTTGAGTAACAGTCTGCTGTGTGATTATTAATATAGATCACTGCTTTCATGGTATTGCAGGTTCCTTTGCCTAATTTCTATGAAGTGAGGCCAAATGACTATAGAGAATGAAAACATTGCAGCATGCATATGCTTCCTTTGATTATTTGGCCTAATTTTATTAAATGAATTCCATCTAAACCACTTGTGAAAAACAGCTCTCCTCCTTTTGTAGTAAATTATCTAACCTTTGAATAAAGATTTATTAAATATGGCATTCTTTTTAAGGGATTTAATGCATATTGAAGAAATAATTTAAACAATGTCTGCTCCTTGACCTCCTCTTAAGCAAGTCAACAGGAAATGAATCTGACCCTGGTCAGATAACCAGATCTGCCCAAGAAAATTAGTTCTTTGTTTTGCAAAAGATTAGAAACATTGGTTGCTTTCATTAGAGGCAGTTTTTTTTATTTTGAAGTTATTTTAGAAGCTTGAAAATTCCTATTGGCTTTTCATTTATTTCCAAGTGTTTTATGCTTTGCCTAATCTTTTATGTATGCTTTATTAAACATTTTCTATCTTGCTTTAGTGGCGACGCATGCTGAATTTTTCAAATAAAGACATAGTAGTTTTATCTTAATTTAACTACAAATTACTTTAATCTGATTTTATTAGAATCCTCCTCTGATTAGCTCTTAGTGCTATAGCATCATGAGCCTTCATTCTCCACTACCTGGGGGCCTAGCCATCTCAGCTGCCTCCAAAACCCGGCTAATGTGGACCCTAAGTATTATCATTGAGTAATGATTGGGGCTCTGCCCTCAGTGGCTAGGAACACTGCCTCCACAGCATTCCCAACTGCGGCCAGCAGCGGGAACAGAAGCCTGTCCTGGGAACTGAACCCAGGTTTTAACAAAGAACAGCTATACTGAGGAAAATGTAAATGTCGATGTTTTTATTATACCTTATTAAATGAAACAGTATAATCATTATTTAGCATGTTTACCTGTGCAGCTTATATTATTTACATAACATCTTAGACCTTAAGCACATAATTTAATTGTTATTGCGTGTGTTGTAGTGAATTCTTGGGTGCTGTGGAGATGACCACGCCCACGGGGAGGAGCCCCGTGAGGAGCCACAGCACTGGGCTAGACTCTTATACACAAAACACTGGAATTGAACTCTTTTATTATACAGCTTGAAGTAGCCACCAGGTGGCAGTGGTGAGTTGTAGTCCCAGGGACCTCGGCAGAGGGAGCCCTTCTCTCCTAGATGACATCAGAAGGTTCTACAGCAAGGAGTACTGTGGATGAGACAGATGAGAGATTAGAGTACTCACTCGGTGTTAGCTGTTATGGATGTGATTCCACCAGATAGTTGTCGATGGTACAGGCACTGAGGCAGGGAGAGCAGGCCCTCGAGGACCGAGTACCTATTCCCTGAATGGCACCTGAAATAGAACAGAGGGCCCCCGAGGAGCGGGTACCCAAGTTAGTAGTAAAACCTCGAAGGGCAGAAGGAAGGCTTCCTGCAGGCAGCAGAGAAGCGGCAGAGTAGAGCAAACAGGAACAGTTCAAGTCTATTCGAGCCTTTGCCAACTCAATGAGCTAGCAATCTTGAGAACTAGAAATACCCGGATTGGCGTGGCGTCAGATGAGGGAATGCCCTTGAGGTTCGCGCCACTGGGCGTACTTAGACATGGGTTGCGTGCGCGCACCCTAGCAGGTACCTGGGAGGAGCAATGGTGTACGGCTGCACCATAGCCATTCCGTGGACGCCAGAGAAGTCGGCTTGACGACGCTGCGGTAGCCATCTTGCCCAGGTAAGCAGGAGGAGCCGAGATAGGGGTGCAACAAGCAGGGCGAAGCCGTCGAAGACCGACGGACGCAACATTAATACTCGAGGATTTATTATTTTAGTAGGAAAAGCTTTTGTACAGTAATACAATCCAGTTAACATAACAGATATTTGTTCTTCTACATAATTTGTAAAATCATCTCAAAGGCTTAAATTCTAAGCACATTTTGTTATTTCTCCAATCAACTAAGTATGTATTTTGTTTCCTTCTGTTGCAGTCTGGGAAGCTGCAGTCGGGAAGTGGACCCTTGGGCCGATCTACCCCAAGGATAGGGTAGGCCGGGAGGCGGAGCCACAGGCCGTGGTATTCACCTGGGAACCAGGAACCCCCCAGGAGGAGCCTGTAGAGTCCTGGAACCTTGGGACTTAAGAGGACAGTCTGAGTCTCTATAGATGGAGAAGGCCTGGGCAGAGGTTATGATAAGAAAGTCCAATAGGAACTCTATAGTCTGTAGAGTGGCAGGGTCAGACGCGTACTGGAGCAGGCTGTAAGCCGAGCAGGGTCGGAGTCTGTAGCGTGCTGTGAACTGGAGCAAGCTGTGAGCAGGAACGGAGTCTGTAGCGGGCTGTGAACCGGAGCAAGCTGTGAGCAGGAACGGAGTCTGTAGCGTGCTGTGAACTGGAGCAGGCTGTGAGCAGGAATGGAGTCTGTAGCATGCTGTGAACTGGAGCAAGCTGTGACCAGGAACGGAGTCTGTAGCGTGCTGTGAACTGGAGCAAGCTGTGAGCAGGAACGGAGTCTGTAGCGTGCTGTGAACCGGAGCAAGCTGTGAGCAGGAACGGAGTCTGTAGCGTGCTGTGAACTGAAGCAAGCTGTAACAGGAACGGAGTCTGTAGTGTGCTGTGAACTGGAACAGCCGGTGAGCAGGAACGTGGACGGATCCAGGTCAAGGCTGGCGGCAGGCAGAAGCGGAGTCAGGAACAGGCTGAAGACAAAGGCAGGCAGCAGGCAAAGCGGAGTCAGGAACAGGCTGAAGTCAAAGGCAGGCGGCAGGCAAAGCGGAGTCAGGAACGAGCAGAAGTCAAGTCAGGAACGTGGAACAATCGTAGCGCAACTCAGAACTACTAACCAGTAGTGAACCTCGTTGCAAGGCAATGAGACGGTATCCGAACGCCGGTTAAATCAGGCTTGGGGCGTGGCGTCGTTAATCCAGGCGGGGCCAGACTTCCGGCGGCTGTGCGCCCATAGTGCGCGTGGCAACAGGAAGATGGGCTGGCAATGGCGGATGCCCCGAGAGACCGGCAGAGCCGCCGGGGCAGTGTTTCCACCACTGAAGGTAAGCACAGGGCAGAGCAGAGAGAGGGGAAGCGGTGGAGACCGCAACACCTTCGTGTCCATTTCAGTCGTGGCCAAAATTAACTTTTTAAATTTTCATCAGCAAACAATACATAAGTCAAATTATTTAAATAAATATTAAAACAATCTCTTATCTTAGAAAGCTATTGCCAATCAAAAATTAACCAGGTTACTAGTTACTAAATTTCACGCCAAACAATTAGTCACAATAAATGTTCTTACCCAGCTTGTTTTCAGTCATCACAAGCCCTGTTAGAATACCAATCATTTCCTGCATTAAGAACAAAATTATTAAAATATTTTCTTGGTTAAATATATATATATTTCAAATTCTCTTGAGCCTTAAATATTTAGTTCCAGTTAGCTAGCTAGTTGCTAAATTATATTAAATATTTTTATATCTGATATTTTAGATGGACTAAAAGAAACTTGAATAAATGCCATGACACATGGGTGACATCATCCGAAGGCACTGAATGAACATATCTTTCTAGCTCAGTTACATTTTATTCTAGTGAGTATGTGTGGGAGTTCCGGTGCATGCTGCCTCATGAATCCCTTAGTCTTTTTTGATCCAAGCCTCTGCACGGATGTGTACCCTCTGTCTTTTCTCAAAGTCTGCTCTCACAGTCTCATTCTTGTTTTTTGATTGCTGCCTTACTGCCTTGGCAGTCCCTCAACAGAACTTTCAGTACTTTAAAAAAAACATATATATATGATGGTGGGATTCTAGTTCCAAGAAGATCATAGCCAGTCACTTCAATGACTGTATCTGTGGCAACAAGATGTCCATCACTAATGGCCACAGTATCTGCTACAACTGCCCAGGACTGGACAACAACTCATCTAATTGCTGTGATTGTGATTGGATGTCGCTTAGATCCCAATGGAACCAGGTCTGGAAAATGGAAGAGCTCCACAGATTTGTAAAGAGATGGAGCCATTTCTCGTCTCAGAATGAGCCTCCTTGGGTTACCCCCATGCCCCTCTAAAAGGGTTCCCCTTCCTATATCACTGGACTCTGGATCCCTAGTAGCTCCTGGGTCAAGCAAGGCACAGAATCCAGCATGCTCTGCGATGCATTCTCGAGCCTTGTCTCCTTTTCAGGTCTCGTTGTCATGAAAGAAGAAGTTCCATTTGACTTAGTGGACAAGTTGTATAAGGCCATCAGAGTCTACATCTGGAGACACAAGGATCCCTGCACAGAGGTCTTCAGTCTACTCAGATTCTGAAAACCCTTCTAAACCAGCAGCAATCCCAGTTCATCAAATTCTGAGGCACCTTCAAACAAGGATGTGGTATAATCAGGCCTCTTTTCCCCAGTAGCTAGGAAGCTAGACTTTAAATAAAGGGTGCAACAGGCCCAGGGTTTTGGCAGTAGAGTCAGCGATGAAGTGGGCCAAACAGACCAGGATATTTTCTAACACACCCTTGGGTGCTGGACAGTTTCAGTAAGAAAGCCTTCCAGAGCATGAGGCTAAATACCCACATTGTAGCCCACCAACTCTATATGGTGCAATATCTACACATCTGATTTGACAAGCTGAAGCCTCTCGTGGAGTCTCTAGACTAGAACAAAACCAGGTTGTATTAGTATGTTCCTCATAGAATGTAAATGCTGTCATTAGCTACTACTGGCTAAATGCTGAACAATGTCATTAATGGAACATTTTGCAAGATTATAACTTGGAACTCATTCCAGTATTGTGCTAAGAATAGTGCACTAAACCTTGGGGCTTCTGCTCAATGTCACCTTTGTTTACAGGGTTATGCAGATGGCTTTATGGACAGTTCTGCATTTTTTGTTGTGTGAAGATTTGCCAGAAGAACTTCATTCATTTATGAGGCCAGAAAGATCCTCTAGAGATTGAAAAAGATTGCGAACTGGGATGGTTCTAAAACAGTTTTGATAGTGATGAAAAACTTCTACAGCAAAAGAAAAAAAACAAAACAAAAATCAGATAAGAAAATGCCCTTTCTCCTTAACTTCTTGTTAGTGGAAAACATATATTAAAGAGGCAATGGACTGTTGTTGGAAATTGTTACTGTTCAACTAGTGTACATAGAATTGTAGGAATTTCCCTTGGCAATAACACTTTGCAGTATATGTACCGTGAATGGAATACAGTAATGAATTTCTCCTCAGGAACTTTTGAAGAATTACTTTTCTGTTCCTCAAAATGAGAAGACTATTGTTCCAATATTGTATTTCTGTTTTGGAAAACCATTACTAACTCTGTTATCTGTAGAACAGATGATCTATTATTGTGATTATATGGGTTTTTTTAAATTATTTGTACATGTGCCACAGTGGACAGCCAAACTCATTGCTCTACCAAGGGTCCCCTTGCATGTACAAGATATTTTATGATATATTGAAAAATTGAGGAACATACTGAATTTCCATTTGGTTTTATTGATTGTTTTTTAAATTATTGTTTATTATTAATAATAAACATTATATTGACATGACAAATATAACCCATTTAAAATAAAATTCATTAACATCTAAAATCATCTAGCTTTGTATGATGGCATTAATAATACTTTAAAAAATAAAATGGAGAAATGAAAAACAAATTAGAATCCTCTGTTCTTCAGTTTTTGAAGTTCATTAGCTATATTACCATATTATAAATTATGATGATTGATGAAAAATAGAACATAGTATTTTCCTTTTACTTTTCTAGCTATGATTTTGGATATTTTAGATATTGGGGCAGGTATTATCATGTTGGATGTAAGCTGATTTGGGGAAAATCTAGTATATTATAGTGTGCTACTAAAATATTTACATACAAATCTATGAACCTAAAATGTAATTTCTTCTAACTTAACGTACTGGGAGAACCTTTTAGACTGAGTTAAATATATATTTTATTTATTTATTTGTGGGTTCTTACAGGCCACTAAATCATGTTCCAGACCTGGTCAAAGTTATGTACATCATTAAAATATAATAAAACAATAAAACAGTAAAATTAAAATATAGTAAAATTAAATTAAATCCCAACAAAATAATCAACATAATCAAGTATAGCCATTAATAACAGCATAATACCAGACACTCAAATATATATAGAAGTACTCTTTCATTTTGGTTGAAAGAATTGTATTGTGTGATGCAAGAAGAAAAGGAAAAACAATGGTAAATTGTTTTGAGGCTATAGCTTTTTGACTGTATGTGTGATTTGTCAGTCTAGAACAGTTTGACAATTAGTAAGGGGTTTTTTTTGTATTTACATGTACTGTAATTATGCTAGGTAGTGACAATTCTTTTTTACTTTTGCTTTCTTTCTAAACTGAATTCATCCATCTACTTTTTTCCTATTGCAGTGAAATACATACATGATTAAACATTTCAAAATGGTAGTCAGCCAGTGTATCAAGAAATATGTTGTTGTTGTTGAGGTATAGAATTGTCACTTTTTGTGCAAAGGAGTATACCATAGAAATTCAAGAAAAAACAAACGCATATTTTGCTCAGGTTCCAACTTTCTAATTTTAGAGAGAATCTTCAATCCCATTTGGGGTGGTGTGGTAAGTGTACGAGTGGGAGCATACACTCCCCTTACCCCTGTGTGTGTGTATGTTATATTGGGTTGGGGAAGGTTGATAGTATAGGGGTGTGTGTGTACTAAATGTTTCCCCCTTGCACTCTCCACTTAGTCCCCCTCCCCATCTCACACACTCTACTTTGTAGACCTCTCCACTTCCTTGTATGTATGTGAGGAGGAGGTATGGGCAGGGCATTCTTTCCCCCTTTGTGTATCTGTGTGCGGAAAGAAGGGAAGGGGGAGTTGGTACAGGTGGGTGTATGGGTAGATGGTGGTGTGTGGGTGTGAAAATGAAAGGTTTGGGTGTGCATTCTTACCCCCTTGTACTTTCCACTTTGTTGTTGCCCCCCCCACCCTTTATATGAGGATGGGAGTGGGAAAAGTTGTAAAGGTGAGCTGTGTGTGTATTGGGGATAATGGTGTAGATGGAGTATGGGAATGAGGGGTGAGTGCCGGTGTGTATGTTTGTTCATATGGCTGTGGTCCCCCCTTTTATGTGTGGGGAGTCGGTGAAGTATAGTAGGTAGAGGGGTTGTGAGAGAAGTGGGGTGGGTGTATATAGGTGGGCGCACTCTTTCCCCATCTCCTCACCTATCCCCCCCCCCCCCCCACCCCATCACATCCAGCTCTTTTGGATGGCTGCAAGCCAGATGCATGACTCTACACTTCTTAGCATTGATTCCTAACTGCCAAACCTTAGACCACTCTTCAAAGTTTCTTAAATCACTTTTCATTCTATGTACTTCTTCAGATGTGTCCACTTTGTTTCATCTTAGTATCATCCGCAAACAGACAAACTTTACCTTCTATTCCTTCTGCAAAGTTGCTTACAAAGATATTGAACAGAACAGGTCCCAAATCCAATCCTTGTGGCACTCCACTTAACATCATTCTCTCTTCTGAATAGCTTCCATTTACCATTACACGCTTTCTCTGTCAGTCAACTAGTTTGTAATTCACTCCACCACCTTGACTGTATAAAAAGCTTTGCTGAAATCCAAGTATATCACATTGTGTTCTTCCTCGATCCAATTCTCTATTCACCCAATCAAAAGAATCAATCAGATTTTCTGATGGGACCTACCTCTGGTGAATCCATGCTGCCTTGGGTCCAGCAACCCACCAGTTTGTAGATAGTGTACTATCCTTTTCTTCAGAAGTGTCTCCATTATTTTTCCCACCACTGAAGTGAGGCTAATCAGCCTGTAGTTTCCAGCTCCTTTCTGCTACCACTCTTGTGAAGTGGGACCACCACTGCACTTCTCCAGTCATGCGGCACCACTCCCATTTCAGACTATTTATTGAACAGGTCTTTCAGTGGACCCACCAGCACATTTCTGAGCTCCCTCAGTATCCCGGGATGTACTTCATCTGGTCCCTTGACCTTGTCTACTTTCAGTTTTCTTAGCTCTTCCCATAAATTCTCGTCTGTAAACGGGGTTGCATATACCGCATCACTATCTATGGTATTCTTAATCAACAACTGTCCTTCTCCAGGGTCGTCTTTAGTGAACACCAGACTGAAGTATTTGTTTAATATTTATACCATTTTTTGTCTCTCTCTACATATTGCTCCTCGTCACCGTTCAATTTCACTATACCATATGAGCCCTCCCTTCTTTCTCTGATATATCTGAAAAATGTTTTGTCATCTCACTTTACCTCTCTGGCAATCCTTTCTTCCACTTAACCTTTTGCTATCTTGATTTCTTTCTTCATCTCCCTCAGTTTCATCAGGTATTCTTCCCTGTGTTCCTCTTTTTTGGGATCCTTCATATGCTGTTCTTTTTACCTTTATATTTTTAAGCACCTCCTTTGAATACCAGATCAGTTTCATTTTCCTCTAACTTTTGTTTACTTTTCTAATGTATAGATTTATTGCCTTTGCAATAGCTTCTCTTAATTTGGCTCACTGTTGTTCCACCTCATCATTTTCTACCAATCTTCTAGTTCTTCCTCCAAGAACATCCCCATTTTGACAAAGTCTGTATTTTTGTAATTCAAAACTCTGGTTTCATGCAACTTCTCTGTATCTTATTTGCAACATCAAACCATACCGTCTGATGATCACTGGTACTCAGGTGGTCACCTACTCAGATGTTAGAGACATTATCCCCATTTGTGAGCACTAGGTCGAGTATCACACCCTCCCTCATGGGTTCCATTACCATTTGTTTGAGCAGAGCCCCTTGAAGGGCGTCCATTCTCTCTTTGCTTGTACATTCCACAAAAAGATACTCCAATCTACCTCCAGCAGATTAAAATCTCAGCAAGGAACACTTCTTCCTTCTTTCCCACCTTTTGGATGTTTACAACCAGATCTCTGTCCAGCATTTCTGTCTGAATCGGAGGCCTGTAGATCACACCGGTGTAAATGGAATCACCATCTTCTAAACATTAATCATAAACCTGTGAAAGAAACACAAATCAATAAGCACCAATGTAGCTGCAAGAAGTGATAATTAACCTTGTTAATTGAACCTCGGTATATAAAAGTTATAAATAAATAAATAAATCTTCACTTAAGAGTCTGTCTTAAGAGGAAAGAAGAAGAAAAAAGAAATCCTCTTCCCTGCTTTCCTTGGACTTATAATTTAATTGAAACCTGACTCAACTAGACCTCTGGCACCATGACATTGAACAAGGTCACTCTCCTTTTTGGATTCATTCTCACCCTTTGTTATCTTTTCAGTTAGTGTTACCCGCAGTTCAGGAGTCAGATTTTGAATCCAGTTTACTAACAAGCTATCTTTTCTTTTGTAATGAATTGGGCTTTATATTGAGATCTGTCATTCAGAAAAAAAACCTAAAAAATTGGCTTTACATATTGAAGAGAAAAAAATGTAGCAGTGTTCCCTTTCAATAAAGTAAAAAATGAACACCCGATGCAGTGCAATGCAATGAAATGTGATGATATGTTGGGTTTGTGCTAAGTTAAAGGGAAGTCTCAAAAGTTTTTTATATGTTAATTGCAGCAAAAAAGGCCATAAAAAAAAAATGAAGTTTGGACCAATGATTATATGTGACTCTTAGCATCTGGAAGCTGAGTATGATCCCATGAATGCAAGGGTGGTATGATGATCCTTATTTAAATTTATGAACAATTTGAATGCTGCTAAAAAAAAAAAAAATGTATTCTTGTATAAGTGAAAGAAGTGTGTTTTGAGTGCTATTGTTGGGAATTTTAAAGTGTCCATTCCTGTGAATTTTTTTTAAACAAATTTCCTCTTTTATCATAATTTCCCTTTTTATAGTTAAATGGTACTGCAGTAGTTTTCCTTAGTATTTGCCTACCAATGATTATATCAAATTTTATTACTTTCTGATCACCATTACCAAGCGGATCCATGACCTTTATCTTTTGCACTAGGTGTTGTGGAGCGCTAGGAGAGCGATCCCACTCCTGGGTGATGTGTGTCCTTGGGCCACGGTTCGACCCCAGAGGGCTCTGAAGAGGTGCCGCGGGAGGCGTGGCATGCCCGAGCATGGGCTGGACGGGAGCAGGGCTGGAGTGACATGGAAGACAGGCCCTCCTCCGGACCTGCACGCTTCGGAAGACCCAACAACGCAATGTTGGTCTTGTGAACAGTCCTCCGACCGTTCCTAGCCCTTTCGGACCTGCCGCAGGGTACGGCACGAAGCGGCAGGCCGGATGGAGGCCAGGACAGCGATGACTGGAACATGGATTCAGACGAGACTCAGGAACGACGTAGACTCAGGCATAGACGTGGACTCAGGACGAGGTGCAGGATCCATAGACGTGGACTCAGGCAAAGACGTGGACTCAGGAATGAGGTGTAGGATGTATAGACATGGACTCAGGCATAGATGCAGGATCCTTAGACGTGGACTCAGGCAAAGACGTGGACTCAGGAACGAGGTGCAGGATCCATAGACGTGGACAGGCACAGGCGTGGACTCAGGACTGGATGCACAGAGGTGGAATCAGGAACAAGGGCTGAAGGTAGACATGGGCACTGACCCTCAGGGCGCCCTACTAAGACCACCCGCGGGACTGAGTCGCGGACCACCCTGCCTCATGCGCGCCCTACTCAGCCCTGGAAGGCTGGTCGCGGACCACGCAGAGAGTGGGAGAGCACAGGAAAGAGGAAGCAGGTTCGCTGCACTCCTGGCAGCACTAGGCAAGGATACGCTGCTCTCCTGGCAGCACAAGGCAAGGATACGCTGCACTCCTGGCAGCACAAGGCAGATTAAAGCATCAGGATCAGGAACAAGGATATCTGGAACAGCAGGAACATCAGGACTGGAACACAGATACTGGAACAGGAGACACACCTCAGGGCTGGAACATGGACATCAGGAACAGCAGGAACATCAGGACTGGAACACAGATACTGGAACAGGAGACACACCTCAGGGCTGGAACATGGACATCAGGAACAGCAGGAACATCAGGACTGGAACACAGATAGTGGAAAAGGAGACACACCTCAGGGCTGGATCAAGAGACAGACCTTGGGACTGGAACGGCAGGCAGACATCAGGACTGGACGAGGAGCTCCGACAGGTAACACGAAACACAGGACCTTGCAGAAGTGCTGGAACACGGACGACTTCCTGGCGCGAAGGATCTCAGGAGTGACCAACTCCTTGCGAAGGCAAAGGCACACTGAAAGCTGAGCCCTTTAGTAGAGCTGAGGTGGACAACGCCCAGGGAGGGGTCAGCAGGGGGCCACACCTGGCTGGCCCTTTAAGAGGAGCAGAGAGGCACGCGCCCGCACCCTAGGAAGCTGGAGAGAAGAGCTGGAAGCTGGTGGCGTCCTCAGCCACGTGGAGGGCCCAAGGATGCCGCGGAGCAGCCCTGGACTGGAGCTGGGTGAAGGCAGGTCACTGGAGCAGCTCCCAGCTGCAAGGACAGAAGCAGGAGGAAGCAGAGAGAGGTAAGGCTGGCTGCAGAGGAAGCGGGGGAAGGGCTGACTGCAGGAACGGCTCCATGCCGTGAAGACAGCAGGCAGAGCAGAGAGCTGAAGCAGGCTGCAGGCACTGGCAGGGACGGCTTCCCAGCCAGGCAAGGACCCGGACTGAAACAGGCACTGGGAGAGACGGCCTGCTCGCTGAAGGTCCCGGGATCGCAGCAGCACGTCGGGGAAAGGCAGAGACAGCAGCCGAGGAGCAGACCGCATGGCAACAGCTGTGGGAACGGCCCCAGCTGATTCAGGGAGAAAGAAGCAGCCCGACTGGCTGTGGCTGTAACAAGGTAAGAGCCTGCCCACGCTCTTGCGGGCAGGAGCGTAACAGTACCCCCTCCTCAAAGCCCCCCCTCAAGCCTCTTGTCAACAGCTTGAGAAGAAGGCGGTAGTCCGTACCGTCGAGGGCAAGCGAGGATCCAAGGATGAGCTGGTACTTCTTGGCGAGTAACTGTAGAGAGAAGGATACAGAAGCAGAAGACAAGGCAGAAGTGGTCAAGGTCCAGGCAAGACAAACACAGCACATGGAATGTTGAAGGCGTAGATCAGGCAGGGTGTAGGGTACAGAACCACAAGATGGCATCTTGGTTCTAGGATCAAGGCAGAGGCAAGGCTCCATCCAAGACTTGGCTTAAATGGAGGTCCATAGAACTTAAGACTGAAGCTGTGGTGCAGGCTGGAGTACTAGGTGGAGATTTAGTCGTTGCGTAGATGATTCCAAGAACTTGGCAGTTCAGTGACTCACGATGGGTGCAAGGAGTCAAAGTAGCTGTTAGAGCTGTGGCAAGTAGAGGTGTAGAAGTCTCAACATGAAGGCAGACATCCCCAAGTTGGTCAAGAATGTATGCGTAGGGACTTGATGACTGGACGACTTGGCAGACCTGCTAGCCGCTTGAATGCATCGAGGAGTAGACTCTGGTAGCACTGGAGACTGGAAGGTGACTCACAGTAGGTTTAAGTTGACTTTGACGTATGGTGGAGCACTCGATGTAGGATGCCAACCAATAGTTTACGATGGCAGGTTGAAGACATGCACTACCGGTGGTCACGGACAGAATTATACTAGACAAAGAACTTTGGATAAAGTCCTTTGGTTAGTGACCAAATAATGTTGCAGTCTCTGGAAGATGGGCAGTAAGTGCAAGTGTGAGCTCCTGCTAGATGTTGGTACAAGAAGGCAGGTGGCCTGCTAGTCAATGCTGGTGGTCACAGCTGGATTCAAGCTTGGCAAGCACATAAGCTAGAGTTCTTCAGTTGGTAATAAGATTCCTTAGTGAAAACCTCGCTGATGCTCAGGTGGTTAGAACTAGCAGCTCAAGTAACTGGTGGTGAGAGTCAGGGTTAGAGCAGTGCAGAGAACAAAGAAACAAAAGTTCAGTAACTCCTATCTAGGAGTGAGCCCTAAGACTGGGCAGAATCTTGATGTGGCTTGGTGAAATCACACTCGAGTGGTCCTAGGCTGATGGTAGAGATGGACATCTTCAGGATGGCTTTAGAGCAAGCTGGCAGTAGGTTACTTGGAAAGGCACACTTGGACCAGTACCTTTGCTTGGATGGTGAAGCTTGCAGCGGATCCCAGAAGAGGAAAGAGGAAGCAGGTTCGCTGCACTCCTGGCAGCACTAGGCAAGGATACGCTGCTCTCCTGGCAGCACAAGGCAAGGATATGCTGCACTCCTGGCAGCACAAGGCAGATTAAAGCATCAGGATCAGGAACATGGACATCAGGAACAGCAGGAACATCAGGACTGGAACACAGATACTGGAACAGGAGACACACCTCAGGGCTGGAACATGGACATCAGGAACAGCAGGAACATCAGGACTGGAACACAGATAGTGGAAAAGGAGACACACCTCAGGGCTGGATCAAGAGACAGACCTTGGGACTGGAACGGCAGGCAGACATCAGGACTGGACGAGGAGCTCCGACAGGTAACACGAAACACAGGACCTTGCAGAAGTGCTGGAACACGGACGACTTCCTGGCGCGAAGGATCTCAGGAGTGACCAACTCCTTGCGAAGGCAAAGGCACACTGAAAGCTGAGCCCTTTAGTAGAGCTGAGGTGGACAACGCCCAGGGAGGGGTCAGCAGGGGGCCACACCTGGCTGGCCCTTTAAGAAGAGCAGAGAGGCACGCGCCCGCACCCTAGGAAGCTGGAGAGAAGAGCTGGAAGCTGGTGGCGTCCTCAGCCACGTGGAGGGCCCAAGGATGCCGCGGAGCAGCCCTGGACTGGAGCTGGGTGAAGGCAGGTCACTGGAGCAGCTCCCAGCTGCAAGGACAGAAGCAGGAGGAAGCAGAGAGAGGTAAGGCTGGCTGCAGAGGAAGCGGGGGAAGGGCTGACTGCAGGAACGGCTCCATGCCGTGAAGACAGCAGGCAGAGCAGAGAGCTGAAGCAGGCTGCAGGCACTGGCAGGGACAGCTTCCCAGCCAGGCAAGGACCCGGACTGAAACAGGCACTGGGAGAGACGGCCTGCTCGCTGAAGGTCCCGGGATCGCAGCAGCACGTCGGGGAAAGGCAGAGACAGCAGCCGAGGAGCAGACCGCATGGCAACAGCTGTGGGAACGGCCCCAGCTGATTCAGGGAGAAAGAAGCAGCCCGACTGGCTGTGGCTGTAACAAGGTAAGAGCCTGCCCACGCTCTTGCGGGCAGGAGCGTAACACTAGGTCCTGCATTCTTCTGAGAACTAAATCTAACATAGCTTCCCCTCTCCTTGTTTCCATGACCAAATGCTGCATGAAGCAGCTATTGATGGCATCTAGGAACTTGCATATCCTAATGTTTCATTTACCCAATCAATACTTTGGAAATTGAAGTATCCCATTATTATTGTGTTATCCATTATATCAATCTAATCTTTGTTAGCATTTTGCAATCTATTTCCTCATCCTGGTCAAGTGGGTGGTGTAGTATATCCTCATTACTATACTTTTCCCTTTTACCCTTGGAATTTGTATCCATAAGGATTCCAGAGAGCAGTTTGTTTCCTTCAAAACTTTTATCCTGCTTGACTCTATGCCATTCTTAACATATAGTGCAATCCCTCCACCAATATTTTCTCCTCTGTCATGCTGATATAATTTTTACCCTGGTATCACAGTGTCCGATTGGTTATCCTCCTTTCATCAGGTCTTTGAGATGCCTTTTATGTTTATATCTTCCTTTAGCCTCTCCAGACCTATTTTACAGACTTCTGGCATTCACATACAGACATTTTAAGATAGTTTAATTTGCATTTTCATATGTACCCACAATCTGATTATTATCAAGTAACACAGGCAGTTTGGAGTCAATTTTATCTATATGCTCTGTATTTAAAAAGATCTGGGTTTCTTCCGCTTTTAAACCACCTCTCTTTTAGTCATTCCTTGCTGCTGTTTGCTTTATTTTGAGCTGTTGGGTTTCTTTCTAGTTTTTCTCATGCACATTCATTTTGTGCCTAGCAGCTGGAGCTATTTGTAATTTCTGACTTCCACGGCTGGGTGGAAAATGGTTGCTTCAATAGCTTGAGGAGTGAGAAATCCAGGATCAGGATGGTTTATCAGCTAATCTTTATAGAACTAGTATATAGACAGGAAGGCACTCCCACCTGGCTAGACATTCATGCTGTCTGTTTTAAGGACAAAAACATTGTCCTGTAACTGTTCAGAGTGTCAGATTCCAGGAGACAATGATTCCATTATTTTTAAACAACAGTGTATTGTTTCCCTAGAAAGGTGCTATAGTGCTGCTTCTGAGTTAATAAATAGCATCACTCATTCTGTTATTATATTATCCTAAATGTACACTAGAAGCAAATAATATTTTTACTTGTTAATAATTTATGTAGCAGGGGGTCACATTTTGCAGTAGCCCACTCACCTGAGGATATCACATTTTGAGTCAGGCTATTGGAAACTGAAGGTTCACTAGCCCAGTTTGTCAGCATTCCATGAGCTCTCTGGGATAAGGATCACGCTACAAGAACTGCGCTGAGATAGGGGAAATAAATTAATTAGTGAGATATCAAGGATATGGAGCAGGTCATTCACTGGCAGTCAAAAGAAGCTGGAATTAGTAAGGTGTGAAAATGTCTCCAAGGACAAGCAGCAAGACAGTCACACATTGGGTGATGTCATCTGATGGTGCCCTACATGGAACCTCTCCCAGAATCTTCTGGAGAAGCCTTTCCAAACTTGCCAGGAATTTCCCTCTCAGCTGCTGCCACACAGAACTCCAACAGTCTGTTTTTATCTGCAGTGGCATTCAGATGTGTCTCTTTTCAAGTCTTCTCTTCTTTTCTTCTTTTTTTGCGATTGGGTCTCAGGTGCTCATTTTCCCCTTCAGTCCAGTAGTTTCTTAGACAGGTTTTCAGCAGTTTGAAGTTTTATTATGTTTTCAACAAGGCTGCTTGCACCAACTATTTCCCTCAGTTGTTTTTTTTCCTGAAAAACTGTTGTTCTTTAGAGGGCAATTTTCAAAGTTTTTTTTTGTGGGTAAACAGCTATTTACCTGTGGGGAAAAGCCAATTGGAAATTGCTCCCCCCCCCCCCCCCCCCCCCCCCCAGTACAGGTAAATCTCAATGCAGGAAATTTTACCAGCGCATGAAAAAGGACAGGACTAGGTCACGGGAAGGAATGTAGATGGAGGGGGCTTTCATTTTGAAAATCCCATACCTATTTCCTGTGGTACATTTGCACTTGCTTCAAAGCAGGTGCAAATCTACTCATTGAGAATGGCACCCTGTTCCTGCGGCTAGCCCAGGGTTTCCTTCTGAAACTGGGCTTGCAGACCTAAAGTAACCTTATCAAATACCTCAATTCTCCTAAAGAATTGATGAATGTACATGCAGGGGGCTTTCATTTTGAAAGTCCCATACCTATTTCCTGTGGTACATTTGCATCTGCCTGATTTAGCTGGGCCCAGGTCGCGGAGGAAGGACTTTTACTCTGCTTTCCATTATCTGCAGTCTGAACTTTTCCTGCTGCCACTGCTCCCGCAAGCTGCTTTCACCTGTCTCAGCTCCCATCCACCCAAAGAGCTGCCGTTTCAGCGGTCTAAGTCCTGCCCCCTGTGACATCATCGGGGCGATGGCCAGAATTAGCTGGGCCCAGGACACCGGAGGCACTTGTGCTGGGAGTGCGCACACTCAAAGGAGTATGCTTCTTTGTTCGCTCCTTCATGCGCGACCGAATGCACTATTGACTAACTTTCATACTTGGCTTACTTTAATTCTTACTAGCATGCTTATTTCAATGATTACTGGCCAAAGAAGATATGGCACACTACAAGCTAGACGTCCACATCCCAGACCTAAATCCATTTTAATCAATGTTCCCCTACAACATTCCTTCACCTCATAAGAAAACCCATTCATAACTTTTTTCACTCTCTCCTTAATTAACATCAGATCTATTTTTAAAAAATCTCCTCTCATTTACAAAGTCCTCTTTGATTCTACCTTAGATTGCCTCTGTATTACTGAATCCTGGACAACTGGAGATGACTCCCTTTTAACTCTATGCTGCCCTCCAAACTATACATTTCAACACCACCCATGTAGCACTGATCGTGGGGGTGCTCTAATAATTTTTCATAAACTCTCTCATGCTTTCAGTCTTCTCCCTGTTGCTCTCCCCCACCCTCTGAAATAATGCTACTCAGTAAGCAATGCCTAGTTTACTATTCACCGGGGCTATTAACTCATAACTCTTCCCCACTAATTGAGTATTTTACAGCTGCTATGCCTTATCCAAAGCGAACTAATATCCTTGTGACTTTCATTTATGTGTCGACACAACACCCTTATCCCTTTCGACTGAACATTTCTCAAATTCCATGTATGCTCTTGATTGGCAGCAATGCATTTCTGCCCCACCCACAAAGCTGGTCATACTTTAGATTTTCTATTCTTAAATTCCACCTTTTTCAACTATAATCCTCATTCAACCAATATTTCTGTTATCCCATGGTCAGACCATTATATCATTAATACTACAATTGGACTCGGTCATCCTCAACTTAAATTAACTACTTCTACATTTCCTAGCTGCAGACAGAAATATATAGACCCTATTTCTCTATCTGAAAATCTACTCCCATTAACTAACACTTCTACCTCAGATCCGAATGATTTGGTAAATGCATGGGACACCGCTCTGACAGCTAACTTAGATAAGCTTGCTCCTATACAGTTAATAAACAAGAAAAGAATCATATCTGCACCTTGGTTTGCTCACACTTAACTGTTCACAAAAGAAAACTATGCAAATTTGAAAATAAATGGAAAAAAAAACAAAAACCCACTACCAATCTCAACCTCTTTAACTTTGAATAAGCACTATATCATACAGCAGTCAATACCAAAAAAAAGAATTATTTCTCAGTCTAACAATAACACAAAAGTGCTATTTAACATTGTAAAAGCCATTACAAATCATAATCATAAATAACCTAAATCCAAATCTCTAACAGAATTGTGTAATTCATTCGGAAACTTCTTTCAATCAAAGATTCAAAATTTAATTATAACATTCCTGACATCTCTTCTAATTTCATTCACTCTGCCGACCTAGACTTGGGATACGTTTGAGACCGTCGCCAGCACTGAAATCATACAAATATAAAATGAAACCCTCCTCTCATCCTCTTTCACCCTGCTCATTTACTCTATTGAAGGCCATCAAAGACAACATAGCCTTACCTATTGCTAATATTGTTGATGCTTCTCTCTCTGCTGGTATCCTACTATACTCTTTAAAAATTGCTGCTGTTACCTCAATTCTTAAAAAAACAACTAATGAGCCAGACTTCTGTGACTGTTGCCCAATTTCCTCGCTACCGTTCCTAGCCAAAATAACTGAATCTCTTGTATTAAAACAACTTACAACATTTTTAGATGATCACTCACTATTAGACCAATATCAGTTTGGATTTAGACCCAATCATAATACCGAAATGCTCCTGACTTCAAGTGCCGATATTATTCATCGTGGCTTTGATGCAGGAACTTCATATATCTCTATTTTTCTAGACCTTTCTGCTGCATTTGGTACATTAAATCATGAAATCCTACTTTCTCATCTCTCCAGCATAGGTATAACTGGGATAGTCTATTCTTGGTTTCAGTCGTATCTTTCAAATAGATTTCAACAGTCTTTATAAACCATGCAAGCATAGGGGGAGTTATATAATGGTGCATTCACAAAGTCAGAGCATTAACTAAGTCAGACCATTAGTAAGTCAGGAAGGGATTACTAGGGGGCCTAAAAGGGGAGGAAGACTCTACCGAGGGCCTTTTGAGGGGCAGGGGGGGGAATCGGAGAGCATTATCCTTCGGAGAAAGCTTGAATGAAAAGCCAAGTTTTGAGTTTCTTTTTGAATACCTGGGGGCAGGGTTCTTGGCGGAGGTCCAGAGGGAGTGAATTCCAAAGAGGGGGACCAGCTGTGGAGAGGGTGAGTCTCCTTAGCGATGTTTTTGCAGGTGGGGTATATAACGTGTCTTTGTATACCCTTCTGATGGGTCTGTTAGACGTGTGTGGACGTAGTTGGAAGCTTAGCTTAAGAGGGGAGATATTATGAAGAGCTTTGAAGATCATCATAAGAGCTTTAAAGAGAATCCTGTATTTGATGGGTAACCAATGCAAATTACGAAGGATGGGGGAGATGTGTTCTCTTTTGTTAACTTGATAAGAATCCTGGCAGCAGCGTTTTGGACTAACTGTAAGGATTTGGTGGTGTTAGCAGGGAGGCCCAGAAGAAGGGAGTTGCAGTAATCAATTTTCGACAGAATGATGGCTTGGAGCACCAAACGAAAGTCTCGGAGGTGAAGGAGAGGTTTCATTTTTCTTAGTACCTGTAGTTTGAAAAAGCATTCTTTGGTGGTGGTGTTTACGAATTTTATTAAGTTAAACTGGTTGTCGAGCAGGATGCCTAGGTCTCTCTCAAATGATGCGTGGTTGACTGATGTTTTAGCTAGTTGGGCAGAACTTGGTGAGTTAAGAATAACGTTGTTGTCCTGAGAGATGAGAAGAATCTCTGTCTTGTTGGTATTAAGAACGAGGTTGAGGCTGGTAAGAAGTAGGTTGATCGGTTGAAGGCAGCTATTCCAGTGGGACCATGTTTTTTGAAGAGATTCTGTAATTGGGATAAGAATTTGGATGTCGTCCGTATAGAGGTAATGTGTTAACTTTAAGTTAGCGAGTAGATGGCAGAGCGGGAGGAGGTATATGTTGAATAGGGTGGGAGATAGGGATGATCCTTGGGGGACACCCCGGTTAGAACTGACTGGGTGCGATACTGTGTTGTTGATCTTGACCTTGAAGAACCTGTTTTCAAGGAAGGATTTAAACCAGTTGAGCGCCATTCCCTTGATGCCGATATCTGCTAGTCGTTCAAGTAGGATAGAGTGGTTCACGGTGTCGAATGCCGCAGATAGATCTAGGAGGATGAGTAAATATGGTTGTCATTTTTCCAGATTTAGGAGGATGGTGTCCGATAGAGATGTTAGTAGAGATTCCATGATGAGCGATTTGCAAAAGCCAAACTGAGAAGGGGCGAGAATATTATTTTCTTCCAGATAGTCAGACAGTTGCTTATTTACAATTTTTTCTATGAGTTTAGCGATCATAGGCAGATTAGCTATGGGGCGGAAGTTCGCTGGGTCCGCTGGTGATAGGTTGGGTTTTTTTAATAGGGGTTTGATCATTGCAAGCTTTAGTTGGTCTGGGACTATCCCTTGGGCAAGGTATTTTATGCAGTTATTTCTTTGACTGTTACTCTTATTACTATTATTTTTACTCCATTATACAATTGTTCTTCTGGTTTGTTTTTGTTTCTTGTTCCATGTACGGCCATACGGCAACAGTTCAGTTCTATGTAAACCAGTGCGATATGTATCCTATACAGGAACATCGGTATATAAAAGTTATAAATAAATAAATAAATAAATGTAAGCTCAGCTTAGTTCCCTCTAAAAACAGGAGTCCCACATGGATCTGCTCTGTTAGCAGCCTTATTTAATATTTATCTTGTTCCCATTTGTCAGTTGCTATCATCTCTAGGTGTTTCTTACCGTTTATATACAATTCTAATTCCCAACCAAGCGCAACTGGAATTCCACCTTAAAATATCTTGAACTTTGCTTATCCTCAGTCAAAAAATGGCTATCCCACAATAAACTTAGCTTAAATCTTGTAAAAACTAAAATAATGATCTTAGGAAACCAACAATTTGAAAACATTCCTAACTCCATTCTGGTTGACACCATAACCATTAAGATTTCAAATCAGGTATGCAGTCTTGGCATTATCTTAGACCCAAAACTAAATTTGTCTAATCATATTACCGTATTTTTCGCTCCATAAGACGCACCTGACCATAAGACGCACCTAGGATTCAGAGGGGGAAAATTAAAAAAAAAAAAAATTGTGCTAAACCGGTTCTGCGTCTGGGCGTCTTATGGAGCAAATTAGGGGAGTGCATAGGTTTTTTTTTTCTCCCCATTTTGTTTTCGGGTCTGGGGAGGGCCATTTCGGTCCACTCTCCAGATCAGAATATTTTTCTTTCTGTGGGAACCCCCAAACCCCCCCCATCCCAACCCTTTAAATTAACAACCTCCACCCCCCCTGACCCCCCCAAGACCTGCCGAATTAATTTCCTGCAACCCCCCACCCTCCTGACCCCCCCAAGACCTGCCGAATTAATTTCCTGCAACCCCCACCCTCCTGACCCCCCCAAGACCTGCCAAACGTCCCTGGTGGTCCAGCGGGGGTCCAGGAGCGGTCCGGGAACGATCTCCTGGGCGTGAGCCGTCGGCTGCCAGTAAACAAAATGGCGCCGACGGCCCTATGCCCTCACTATGTCACTGAGACCGACCGCTGCTATTGGTCGGTCTCAGTGACATAGTGAGGGCATAGGGCCGTCGGCGCCATTTTGTTTACTGGCAGCTGACGGCCCTATGCCCTCACAATGTCACTGAGACCGACCAATAGCAGCGATCGGTCTCAGTGACATAGTGAGGGCATAGGGCCGTCGGCTGCCAGTAAACAAAATGGCGCCGACGGCCCTATGCCCTCACTATGTCACTGAGACCGACCAATAGCAGCGGTCGGTCTCAGTGACATAGTGAGGGCATAGGGCCGTCGGCGCCATTTTGTTTACTGGCAGCCGACGGCTCACGCCCAGGAGATCGTTCCCGGACCGCTCCTGGACCCCCGCTGGACCACCAGGGACGTTTGGCAGGTCTTGGGGGGGTCAGGAGGGTGGGGGGTTGCAGGAAATTAATTTGTCAGGTCTTGGGGGGGGGGTTTGTAGGAAATTAAGTCGGCAGGTCTTGGGGGAGTCGGGGGGGGGGGGTGTTTGTTAGATTTTTGTTTGGTTTTTTTTTTATATTCGCTCCATAAGACGCACATACATTTTCCCCCCACCTTTGGGGGAAAAAAAGTGCGTCTTATGGAGCGAAAAATACGGTAAATCCACCAACAAATCTTCATTTTATAAACTTTGATTACTCAAACACATCAAGCCACTACTCAACCCAAATCTTTTCTGTTCAGTACTTCAATCCCTGATTCTAACTGGGTTAGACTACTGCAAACTCTCTCTTCTTAGGTCTATCTCAATCTGCCTTATGCCCACTTCATCTCGTACAGAATGCTACAGCACAGCTTCTTTCTAACTGCAAACTACATGTCACATATCCACAATTCTTTCATTTACACTGGCTACCAATTAAATGATGCATCATATACAAAACTAACAATAATACAGAACCATATCTATAATAACAATAACTCATGGCTATCTGCTACTTTACATCTATACACTCCCTGCAGAAACCTTAGGTCAAAAAATCAACAACTTCTACAAGTCCCATCTCCTAAATCAACCAGACTGAGTATGACATGGGAACGTGTTTTCTCAGTCGAAGGCCAAATCTTATGGAACACTCTACCTGATCTCAGATTACTGTCCAACACTAAAGACTTCAAAAAAGCATTAAAACACTACCTTTTCAGACTAGCTTTCCCAGATCTATGTGATATGCCTGTCTCTTTAGTTTTATCTGTCTTATATGTTTTATTATTTTGAGTTTATGTAGCATTGTATTTATTCTTGATTTTATAATTTATTTTGCGTCCTTTTATCAATTATGCATGTCTTTTTGTAACATGCCCCGAGCATTGGAGGGTGTGAGATATAAATACTTTTAAATAAATAAAATATAAAAAATAAAATAAATAAATGTAATCTACCCTGGACTATGGAAGGTGCAGGTAATAAATCTCTTAAATAAAAAAAATAAAAATAATGTGGGAGAATCTACTGTCAAACTTTCCTGTGTATAAGAAGGCAGACACCAAATATTGTGTCCAGATAACTGAAGTATTTGACAGAGTCCACTTACTACCCCATTTTGTGGTTGTTGAATCGCCCTGAAAAAAGCCAGAGTGTGTCTTACTCTTTGATGTCCCCAGGGCATGATTCCCAGACCCTGTGGAGGTAATTTTCAAAAATATTTACGCATGTAAAACTGGGTTTTATACATGTAAATGGGCTTTTGAAAATTGCTACTTTTATGCACACAACTCCTTTAAAAATTCACTCCAAATGTCTGAATTGTCAAAAGGTTTTACACACATACATAGGCTTTTGAAAATTGCTACGATATATGCTACTTTTACATAGTAATATGAATATGGCCAGTTCAAGAGATGTCAGAGCTGAGAAAATGAAACTTAAGAAGACTGATTTCCTGGAAACTAACAGCAAGTGTAAATGGCAGAAAAAGCACCCTAGTAACAAAGCACGTACACATGCACAAATTTACTAATTGGACAAGGGATAAGGGGTGGGTAAACGCAGACACCTGTTGATTGGGTGAAGGTAAATCCTTATAATGCTGTGCAGTGGCAGAAAGCACTGAGTAGGTTTGAGCTTGCACCATTTGCTTTGTAACGCTTGCTACTTCTGAAGAAACCACGCCTTTCTTCATAATAAACTTCACTGTTTGACTTTAGAGCTGGTCTTTCTAGTCCGAGGTTTACACATACTGCATGAAATATAGTAACATATACGTGTAACTCCTTTGAAAATTACCTCCTGTATCTTTATGTGAATTTTTTTCCAGAACAGTATGCTTCAGCCCCTCATAGCATCCTATCATATTTATATGCTTGAATACATGGTTAACATTTTGAAAACAGCACAAAAGTCTCCAAGTTTCTTTCTTAGGAGAAACAAGAAAAAAGTGTTCATTTGCTGAACACTGGTAAGGAGTGTGGAAAGATCTGGTTTACTTAACCTATGATGCTTTCAAACTGGATTGAGAACTTCTCTCTGGCTATTGGCACCTGCAAACTCTCATGGTTGCTGTCTTCAGGCCTAAGCGAGGACATACAGGACAGGCTTGCAGATGTGCCATGACATGAAGTGAATCTCTTTGGAGACAAGGTCAAGGAAGCAGTGGATCATATCAGTGACCACTGTGTTATGCTCTGGAACTTCTTTGATTCCATTTCCAAACTTCATCACGGTGGTATCAGTGTAGTCCATAGAGGAAACAGGTTTTTTCCTGTGTACTCTTGTCACTCTCCAGAGTTGGAGCTCAAGACCTCATCCACGTGATTGTAGAAGCTCAAAACCTCATACAGAAACCCAGTCTAAACCAAGGATGGGTTTTAAACTGGAACCAGAGCTCATAGCCAGAACTCCAATCTCACTATTGGTCAATCTCCCTTTTTGGGGAGGGTAAGATTTTACATAAATTGTTAGGCCCTTATAACAGACACATGGGTTCTCTGGATTATAAAAGAGGACTACAGATTATGGGGTAAATTGTCAAAGAATTACTGGCATAAAAATTAGCATATACATGCATAAATAGCTTGTATTTATTTATTTATTTATTTATTTATTTAGAGTTTTTATATACCGACATTCAAACGAATATCACATCGGTTTACTTACAACGGTGGTGAGAACTCAACAGAATGGAAGGAGAAATGATAGTTACATCTAACAGGGGATTCGAGAGGAACGGGGGAGAAGAAGAACGGTCAGAGGGACCAAGAAAGAGATGAATAGTTGCAGAAATTTAAGATAGATTAACAAGAAGCGAAACTATATTACAATACATGAAACATCAAGATGTGGTACAATTGCAGTATATTATATTACATTATCCGTAGGTATATTGTGTTATATTACATTACATTACTATATCTGTTACAGGGCTAAGTGGTCCGAGGGAATGATAAAATTAAGTAAAAGCCTGTTTGAACAACCAGGTTTTTACCTTTTTTTTTAAGGAAGTTGTGCAATGCTCTAGGCGTAAGTCAGGTGGCATTGAGTTCCATAGAGATGGTCCTGTTATGGAAAGGGCTCTTTCTCGGGTGGAAGTGAGCTGAGTGAGTTTGTGCGAGGGGGTTGACATGGTTCCTAAGTAGGCGGTTCTGGTTGGTCTATTGGAGGTGTGATATTGGAGTGAACCATTAAGCCAATGCATCTCTTTATTGTGTAGGGTTTTGTGGATAATTGTTAGGCATTTATGAAGGATTCTGGCTGGGATTGGCAGCCAGTGGAGATCTCTCAGAATTGGGGTTATGTGGTCCGATCTGCGAGAGTTGGTGAGGATTCTAGCTGCTGCATTTCGAAACATCTGCAGCGGTTTGATTGTGGATGAGGGTAAGCCCAAAAGTAAGGCATTGCAATAATCTAACTTTGAGAATATAGTGGCTTGGAGGACTGTTCGGAAGTCACTGAGGTGAAGGAGGGGTCTAAGTTTCTTCAGAATATGAAGTTTAAAGAAGCAGTCCTTTACTATGTTGGATATGTGTTTTTGGAGATTAAGGTGGTTATCCAGGGTGACCCCCTAGATCTCTGACTTGATGTGAGGCGAGGGGTGAGGGGTGAGGGGAGGGGATGTGGCGGGCAGAGGAGATAAAAAGTAGTTCTGTTTTTGAGGTGTTTAGGGCGAGGTTGAGGTTGGTGAGGAGACTGTTGATTGAATTGAGGCATTTATCCCAGGTTTTGAAGGCATTAGTAATGGAGTTGGAGACAGCTTGTACTAGCAAACATGCTATTTTTGAAACATCAAACGCACATATTTTTGCTTTTGCGCTCACATCTATACATATAAAAAAGGGGACGTATAAGGACATTATGGGTCAAGGCCAAGAGTTATGTGCGTAGAGACTTATTTGAGTGAATATGGTAACTTACTCGGGCAATTTTACACTTGATAATTATCTTGTGCAATTGATATCAGATGGGTCTGTTGTCAGCCATTTGGTGGAAGGTCTAGATGAACTGGGAAGAATTGAGGCTGAAGATCTAGGAGGATCTCGATGACCTGAAGAAGGACTGGGTGAACTAGTGGAGGAATAGGAAAACTGGTAGATTCATTTACATGGAAAAGTTTTAAAATGTACCAATTTATGTACGTAACTCGGGGTTTTACGCAAGCGAGTCATATTTTTTTCACACGTATTTGTAAAATAGGTAGGAAAGGTACATGCTTTCAATACATTGAAATAAGCTCTTTCACTGCAATGCAGATATTCACATGTGACCATACATACGTGCATATGTTGGGGAGTAGACATGCGTGTATTTTATAATCTGCACATACCTGATATGCACAAGTTATAAAATACTGTGGTAAATCTCTGCGTGGCCATATAAACTTGTGTATGTGGCTGCTCAGAGTTGTTTAAAAGTTATCCTTATGGATCTTTTTTTTTGTTTGTTTTTTATTTTTAAAATTTTTCCTGGAAATTAGGGTTTATTAAGACAAGAAGAAAAACAGGAGAAAATCAATGGAAAATTTTGAATCGTTTTTCTGGGTAAATATCGGAGTTCATTTTGGTGGGCAGAAACCAAGACAACAAAATAATATTGAACAGAATCTCTTGTTCACTCACTCAACAGCATCCCTATCTCTTACCCCATTCTTTGTCTAGCATGTCCTTATCTCTTCCCACATCCCCGAGAATCTCCCTCCACCACCTCCCCCCATTGCAACAGCATTTATCCTTACTCCTGGTAGCTTCAGGCTTAATTATTTTATTTATTTATTTATTTATTTATTTATTTGGAGATTTTTATATACCGCGGTACGTATAGAAATACATCACCTCGGTTTACAGATAACAATAACTTAGCAACAGGCTTTACATATAACAGGTTATTCAGTAAGTAAACAATAAGTTAGCAACCGGCTTTACATATAACAGTTTATACATTAGGTAAACGATCAAGAGCTTCAGGTTTTATATCAATAACAGTCTCCAGAGACTAAGCTATAGCTTCTGTCATAATAATCAACAATGAGTGTTTAAGCGCAGCGTCACTTAAGTCATTAACCTGTTGACGGCAATATCCAATGTCAGTGTTGATTCAATACGCTGAATAGCACAGCGGGAAGGCATGGAGAATGAGGAACAGGGGGATAAGCAGAGAAATATAAAACAAGTGGATTAATGAAGCACATGGCGAAGGGGTGGTATAGAAGTAGATATATCAGCAGTAGGGAAGAAAAACATGGCGTCGGAGAAAAAGATTATACATGTAAACTGAATTTAATGTTAGTTATTGATCATTGATAGAAAGCTTGTTCAAACAACCATGTTTTGAGGTTTTGTTTGAATGTTTTGTGGCAGGGATCCAGACGCAAGTCCAAAGGCATATTGTTCCAGATGTTGATACCAGCTATAGAAAATGAACGTTCTCTTGTGGAAACGTGTTTGATGTGTTTGAGTGGATGCGAGGCTAATTTGGCTTGGTGGATATTTCTTATTGGTCTATTAGACGTGCGGAATATAAACAGATCAGAAAACCATTGCATCTCTTGGTTGTGGATTGATTTATGGATGAGAGAGAGAACTTTAAAAGTAATCCTGTAAGATACGGGAAGCCAATGTAGGAACATGAGAGCAGGGGTGATGTGTTCGTGTCGTCGAGTATCCGTAAGTAAGCGAGCAGCGGCGTTTTGCAGCATCTGCAACGGTTGAATTGTGTTTTTTGGGAGACCTAGAAGTAATGCGTTGCAGTAGTCTAGCTTTGGTAAAATTGTGGCTTGCAATACTGTCCGGAAGTCCTGAGCATGTAACAGAGGTTTAATTCTTTTCAGTGTATGTAACTTGAAGAAACCATTTTTAATTGTAGTCGAGATGAAATTCTTTAAGGAAAGGTGATTGTCAATCATGACCCCAAGGCTGCGGACATGCTGCAATGGAGAAGATCAGCTGTTGGGATAGGTGAGGTGTTAGCGGTGGTGTTCTTGTGCGGTGTGATGATGAGGAGTTCGGTCTTGTTAGTGTTTATTGCAAGAAATTTTTCCATGAGTAGGTTTTTTATTTCAGCAAGGGCCGAATCCCAGGTTTTCAGGGCATTGTCCAGTGAATTATTGATTGGAATGAGGATCTGTACGTCGTCGGCGTATATGAAATGACGGAGATCCAATTTAACCAGGAGTTTACAAAGAGGAGATAGATAAACGTTGAATAGCGTTGATGACAGTGAGGACCCTTGTGGGACGCCTTGTGATAGATTTCTGGGTTTTGAAGTTTGGTGTCCCATCTTAACACTGTATGTCCTGTCTTTCAGGAAAGATTGGATCCAGCATATAAGGCAGTGCCAGTGATGCCAATTTGTGAGAGGAGAGAGAAGAGGGTATTATGGTTTACAGTGTCAAACGCTGAGGAGATATCAAGGAGCGCCAGAATATAAGATTGACCAGAATCCATAGTTTTTAGTATGTAGTCAGAGAGGGACACAAGCAGGGTTTCGGTGCTATGATTCTTCCGGAATCCATATTGTGAGGGGAAGAGTAATTGGTTTTCGTCTAGAAAGTCTGTGAGTTGTTTGTTTATGACTTTTTCCAGGATTTTTGACAATAACAGAAGGTTCGAGACTGGACGATAGTTTGCTGGTTCAGAGGGATCAAGGTCAGATTTTTTGAGAGTGGGCTTTATTATGGCGTGTTTAAGTTGCGTAGGGAAAATTCCATCTGTTATGGATTTGTTAATGATGTTAGAGATCGCTGGGGCAATTCTAGTTGGAATGGCTAGGAGTGTTTTTGTTGGCATGATATCTATCGGGTGTAATGCCGGTTTGATTTTTTTTAGTATTGATTCAATTTCTGATGCCGTAGATGTTTCAAAATTTGAGAGTATGGGAGAAGCGCTTGTGGTATTTGTAGGCAGTATGCATATCGGCAGAGAAGGATAGGAAGGAAAATCGAGCCATGATATTCGCAATCTTGTCCTGGAAGTAGGAGGCTAATTATGATCACTTTAGCCAAATGGCCCCACCAACGTTACCTCTTTCACCAAATCCTGCATTCCACTAGGAACTAGATCTAAAATAGATCTAAAATAGAAATCTAGTAATCAAAAAATGGGAACACAGATATCAGTATTGTAAATAGCCTCCATGAAGGTGTCAGCAAGCCAGTCACTGTGTTTGTAATCAAAACCAGCAGGTCTTCTCTATCATCCACCTTCACACAAATTTATTTCAAAATCACTTTTTTTTTAATTTTTTAAATTTTTTCTGTATGTTTTTTTAAAAAATCCCAGTCCAGGAATTTTCAGCGCCCTTTTTCACGGCCGTGTTTCACACACGTAGTGCTTCTTCAGAGGCATAAATCCAAAGATTATACTATATCATTTTTCATCGGAAACATCGTCTCAACTGTCTTGAAATCAGAAACGGACGGTTGAGACGATGTTTCCGATTAACATTAATATGAGTTTTTTATGTTCAAGCCTGTCGATGAACTACCATGAAAAGGGCATACCCAATGAATTTGTTAATCACATTTGAATGAGGTATGATTTCATAAAAAATAGCATGAATTATTATTTCTTCTTTTAAGATAGTTGCTTCTTCAAATAGTTTTTAATTAATTAATTTTTTTATCAGGCTTGATTGATTGAAAAGCACATCTTAAAAGTGACACTTTGTTGTCTTCAGGTAATATAAATAATTTCATATGTGCTTTGGCCTTGCTGTAAATTTTCTTTCTTGTCTCTCCTTTATAATATGTCTGTAACTCCTTGTAATTGCACTTTTGATATATATCCACTTTATTAACCACCCTACATATATATTATTTTGTGTGTGTTTAATAACTTATGTAGTTATTTTTGTATCTGCGTTTTTTAATTCAAATTATTTATTTTATTATAGCCCCTGAAGCAGCCCTTCAATGGGCGAAACTCAGGCCTAGAGTCGGGATTTTTTAAGGACTTTCGGCTATTCCTTGGTCTTATTCCTCTAGATTTCTCTCTTGCCACACCCAAAACCTGCTTGAATATTTTCTACATGTTTCAGAATATGAGTTCAAAACCAGCTGTGTTTACAGTACACCTCAGTGTAATTGGTGCTTATCGCCAGCATTTAGAGAGAAATCTCATCTGTGGCCAGCCTTTAGTTGCAAAATTTTGCATTTCTTGCTACAATTGAAGCCTCCCCTCAAGCCATATGCCATATCTTGAGACTTCAACATAGTTCTTACCCAATTGATGAAAACCCCCTTTAAACCTTTAGCTAGCTTGGACGGTTGCTATATTGGTCATGGTCACTAAAACCTGCAGAGCCAGTGAGCTCCAGGCCATAGAGACTTATTTACCTTATACTAAATTTTATCACAGCTGGGCAATGCGCCACACTCATCCTAAGTTCCTGCCTAAGGGGACATCAGAATTCCACCTTAACAAATCAGTTGTCTTGTCAAAAGATTTTACCCAGGCCATATGATCTTAGATGTAAACAAGCCCCATACAGTATGGATTGCAAGAGAGTTTTCACCTCATACCTGGAGCAGACCAATGCTCATTGAAGGTCCACCCAATTTCTTTGTTTCTTTGGATCTTAACAGGCCTGGGATTCCAGTAACCAAGTGGACTATTTCTAATTAGATAGCACATTTCATCCCCTTCTTTTATGTCTATACAATTCTGATTCTAGAAGAGCATGTGAAGACTCACAATGTGAGGTCTATGGCAGTGTCAGCGTCCCATCTAAGATCGGCTTCCAAGAAGGAGATTTGCAATACTGCAATTTGGTGTTCGATGCACACCATTACATTCTTTTACTGTTTGGACACTGATTCCAAATGTAACAGTAAGCTTGGTTAGTCTGTCCTCGAGAGCCTGTTCAAGGAGTAGAATGCAACTCCATTCTTCCTAGGGCCCATTTTTGTAGCAGGTGTTTTCCGAGAACAGCAAGATGATCAGTTTATTTATTTAACACTTTTCTATACCGACCTTCATGGTAGTAACCATATCAGATCGGTTTACATCGAACAGGGTAAAAAACTGAAACAGAAATAAACATATAAACGGAGGTGGCAAAGTTACATTCAACAAGGAGGGTGAACTTGGAGGCTTAATCAGCGGGAAAGAGAGGCCTAGGATGGCAGAAAACTAGTAGTATAATACAATAGGGTAAGCGGGCTAGTGCTTAATGAACTTAGAGGTACAAGGTTCCATCGCTCATGAAGGGAATTAGGTCCTCTAGTGCAGTGGTTCTCAACCTTTTTTCTGTCGGGACACACCTGACAGATGGTTCTCACATGCGTGACACACTGACCCATGATTGTCACGGGGCTAGATGTAAAAGTACAGTTTGCATCCACAGGAACCCCCCTGCCCCACAATAATGGATGTAAAGCAGAATTATGACATTCCCCATACAACTCACCCTACAAAAAAGATGTTCTGGTGTCATCTCAGTAACAGCAACACAAACTCCTACTTCCAGGCTCAATAGCCCTACTTATTAAAAGACAGCAGTTTACCACCAATGCATGTCCTCTTGAGAAAACACAACAAATAAGACCGATACAAACACTTACATGCTAGTAAAATATCTCATCTCAGTAACAGACACAGAACCGACCTAACATACTCCCAGGATCTGTAGTAATGCACATAAACTAATCCACACACATTTACACCTGTATTATGGAATACACTCAAATAGGAGCAACCATATCTATGAAAAGGCAACACTACAAATATTAAATCAGGCCCTAAAAACCAATACACCTCTTATTAGGAAAACAGAACTAGCAAGCAGCTATAGATCCCCACACAGAAATAATTGTAAAACTATACTAATAAGCACAAATGGTAGCTGCAGCAGCCCCCGCAGGCCAAGAAAGAAGAATTCCATCGACCGCGGGAGGCTCTTGCTGCTGTCTCCTTTCTCGATTACCGGCTGCTTCGATTGCCCGGGGGCCGATGATGCTGCTGCTGCTGCCGCTGCTACTTTATCACGCGGCACGGGCCGGCTCTTTCTCCTTCCTGCGCGCAGGAAGAAGAAAAGGCCCAGCCACAAGTGCCACAGCTTCTTTTAGCGCCGCTGCCGTTCCCGCTGGGCTTGAACGTGCTGATAGCCCGGTGGCAACGGCAGCAAGAAAGAAAGAGCAGCGGGAGAGACCCGGAGCACGCGACACACTAGCCAGCGCTTGGCGACACACTAGGGTGTCGCGACACACCGGTTGAGAACCGCTGCTCTAGTGTGTATCTGGGGGATCTGAGAAGGCTTGGTGGAAAAGCCATGTCTTAAGTTTTTTCCTAAATGTTGGGAGGCATGGTTCCAGCCTAAGGTCTGAAGGGATGTTATTCCAAATAGTTGGTCCTGCTGTCGAGAAAGCTCGGTCTTTGGTCGAGGTGAGTCGCATGGCTTTAGTTGGAGGAGCTTGCAAAGTTCCTTTGTGGATTTCTCTAATCGGTCTGTTGGAGGTATGGAGTTTGAGGGGGATTTCGAGGTCAAGTTGAAGTTGATTGTGGATGGCTTTGTGGGTTAAGCTGAGTGATTTGTGTAGGATTCTGAAGTTAACTGGTAACCAGTGTAGGTTTCTGAGGATAGGTGAAATGTGTTCTCCACGGTTGGTGTTAGTCAAAATTCTGGCTGCGGCATTCTGAATCATCTGTAGTGGCTTGGTGGTAGAGATGGGTAGACCTAGGAGGAGAGCGCTGCAGTAATCTATTTTGGCAAATATCAAGGATTGGAGAACTGTCCTGAAGTCGTGGAAGAACAGGAGGGGTTTGAGTCTTTTTAGAACCTGGAGTCGGTAGAAGCAATCTTTAGTTGTGATGTTAAACTGTTTATTCTATAGTGCTTTCTAAGGATACATTTTATCATCTACTGTGTCACATGTGGGTGACATCTGTCTCATCAGTCATACATGTTTACCCTCCTTCCCTGCTGTAATCATCTCTGTGCTTAGTTAATATATGACTTAAAGAGGTTCCGCGAGACAGCAGCTGTATAGGAAATTCCATAAATTCCTGGAAAAGCTTTTCCAAGCTTCTCCAGAAGACACTGAGAGATGATCCCATATACCGACAGATGTCACCCACATGTGACACAGTAGATGATAAAATGTATCCTTAGAAAGCACTATAGAATAAACAATTTAACAGCAGGAAAGGTTTGTTTTGTAGTGTTCTATTGCTTTTGACCATAAGCTGTAGAAATAGATCTTGTAACAAAAGGGAATAGAAGGAACACAACAAAAACCAGGCAGATGAGGATCCTTGGAAAAGACTGATTTTATTGAAATGCTATTGAAATCTAAAGCAGTTTATTTCTTAAAGCAGGCAAGATACACTTGAAGATCACGTGATGCGCTGAGGAGGACGGATGTAGATCCCCTCCTCAGGCCCCGTTTCGCGCTCCCAGCCCCATCCAAGGTCATCTTCTAACCATTTTATAATGCGGGCCGATCTGTAATTGTGAGTACACACAGAGGGACTCACCTTTGGCCCCGATGGCAGCTAGAGTGGCGAAAAAGGAGAGAGGGACAGGGCCTGCCCCGCAGACACCCTGCCACCGGAAGATGAGGCTCTGATGGCAGTGGCCCGTGAAATCCAAGCTGTGATTGTGGAGGCTCTCGCGCCAGAGCTGAAAAAGATCTCGGCTCAGCTCTCGGAACTGTCAGGTACTTTGGTGTGGTACAAAGCACATTTCGGAGAAGTGGAGCAGCGTGTCTCGGAAAATCAAGATGGCCTCGTGGTGGCCCAATCCGAGGTTGCACAGCTCAAAATAATGCTGCAGAAATGTGAAACGCAGCTCGAAGATCTAGAAAATTGCTCCCACCGCTCAAATTTGCGATTCGTGGGGCTGCTGGAGACCCTCAGGAAGGTAGCCTCGCCCGGTTTCTGGAACAGTGGCTGCAATGGGAGCTGGGCTTCTCCTCGGCGAACGGCCCGCTCTGCTTGGAGCGCACGCACAGGCTGGGACCTCTGAGACCTGCGACGGACAGACCGAGGGTGATCATAGCCAAGATATTAAATTTTGCACACAAAGCCAAGATTCTGCAAAGCCTGCGGGACAGGAAGTCACTGTCCTATCAGAATAAGAAGATCCTGATTTTCCAAGATTACTCTGCCTCGCTGGCAGTGCAGCAGCGTGCCCTCGCTTCTTTGTGCAGCCAATTGTTTACCCTTGGGCTCAGGGCCATTGTGATCTATCCAGCTGGAGTGAGCATCCAGACCCCAGGAGGGGAGGGGTACATTGGTTCATGGGCCTTGAGGACCTCCCAGAGTTCATGAAGGAGCTGGAAAAACCAGAACAGCCCACAGGCTAAGTGAGGCCTAGTATTGGCGTGGACGTTTAATTTTTCTTGTTTTTTCTTCTCTCTCTTTCGTCGCTTATCCTGGCCTTTTAAACCTGCCGTAATTTTGGGTCTCGCCGGCTGCAGAGGGCAATTTGATCATTTCTTCTAGTGGCCCGGGCGAATGGCCTTAGGGCCGAGTCATGCCAGTGTGTGGACCTGATGCCTTGTTATGGCTGGTGTGCATTGGCTCTAGTCCCAATTAAGGCATCCGTCTTCTTTTAGCTGGGCTGAGATGTCGTATTTAACATTACCACTCCTTGGTATTACCCTCTGTGCTTTGTGTTCGGGGGATGGGTTTGGTTGCCCCTTTGCCAGTGCGGGCGGCTCCAGGGCCTGTTTTGTTTGCCGCTGGAGTTGCACCTGTAATTCTACCTTCCCCAGGTTTTTTTTTTTAAAGGGGCTAGGTTTGGATTTATGTTCTATGTCCGCCTTATGTGAGAATGAAGCTCTGTTGCTACAGTTAAGGATGGGCCTGGGTCTCGGGACGGAGCCCACCACGATCGGGGGTGATCTTTGATACTCATAAAGGGTATCCTGATGGTAGTGGGGGATGGGAGGGTGAGCGCTCGAGGGGAGATATGCTCACCCTTTGTCTGTGCAATTCCGCATTTATTCTGTTTTTGCAATGGTCTGCATTCCGGGTTGTAGCTGATCACCTGTCTGACAGGGAGGCCCCTGCTGGGGGAGGGTCTTCCTTCCAATTCATTAATGTTTGGCAACAGGCCGTGCCTCTCAGGTGAATAGATGACACGGAGCGGTTCTCGTATAATTTCCTGGAATGTGTGTGGTATACATTCACCTATTAAACAGGCTAAGATCCTAACTACTCTAAAGAAGAAGTCTGCAGAGATAGCATTTTTACAAGAAACATATCTCACTGACGTGGAACATAAAAACTCTCTCAGGGTTGGGTAGGTGCAGTTTACTTCGCCTCGGCTACCACTAAATCTGCGGGGGTTGCCATTCTGGTTCATAAAAATGTATCACTCACGGTCCAGCAGGTAATTAAGGACCCCATGGGCCGTTATATAGTGCTGATTGCAGAACTCAATAGGGTTCCTATGGTTTTTTGTAATCTATTTGCTCCCAATACCTATGATCAAGCCTTCTACAGGACCCTGTATGGTATCTTACTGCCCTTTGCCTCTCACACTCTGGTGGTGGTGGGGGATTTCAATGCCGTCAGGGATCCTGATTTAGATGTTTCCCAGTCTCAATCCTCGGAGCGTCGGCCGGGCAAGGGGATTTTATTTCTTGAGCAGTCCCTTCAGTTGGTCGACGCTTGGAGGACTTTGCATCCCATGGACAGGGACTTCACTCATATCTCTAGGGCCCACTCGTCACACTCCCGGATTGATTATCTATTGATCGGTACGCATGCCTTTTCTAGAGTTGCGGAATCAGATATTAGGGACATTCTTATTTCTGACCATGCGCCGGTTTGGCTCGGTTTTTTGAATCCGTCCCTGCCTCGGTCAAGTCTCCACTGGCGAAACCCCTATTTTTTGGTTGAGGATGCCTCCTTTCAAGATTTTTTGTGCTCTAAGTGGGTTGAATATGCAGCGTTTAATTGCGCACACGCAGATACCCCAGTACTGTTCTGGTATACTGCTAAGGTGGTTCTTCGCGGAGACATTATTTCCTATTTAGCTCATAGACGAAGGACTTTGGATAGGCATTTGTTAGACTTAAGCACGCAGTTGCAGCACACCAAAAAGCACTTCAGGGGGCCCATTCCAAGGTGAATAGAGAGTGCTACTTGTCCATTCAAGTTGCTCTGAACACCTTGATCCATCAAAGGGCAAAAAAATTCTGGCTTATTATCAATTCATGTTCTTTCAGTATAGCAACAAATCGGGGAAAATGCTGGCGAATTTGGTTAGATTGGCGCAGGGGCCTAGGCATGTGGCTGCCTTATGTGACTCCTCGGGCAACGTGGTTAATGATTCCTCAGCCATTGTGGCTGCTTTTTGGGAATACTATTCAGCTCTGTATACTGCAAATAGAGGGCAGGGGAAGGGCTTTACCACATTTTGCGTGCCCTTGTCGTTGTCGTGTCTAACCGGCCCAGCGAGAATATTTAAATGAGCCCATTACTGTTGATGAGGTTGTGGGAGCTATTCGCCATGCGCCTCGCCTCAAAGTGCCAGGCCCGGGTGGGTACACAGCTGAGTTTTATAAGACCTTGCTGGACTCCATAGGATCTCCATTAGTGCTGGCGTTTAATGAACTGATCAACCGGGGCGACTTTCCTGCGTATACTAATTCAGCTCACATAACCCTCATACCCAAGCCGGGCAAGGATCCCTTTTCTCCGGCCTCCTACCAACCCATATCCCTGTTGAATTTTGACCAAAAATTGATGGCCAAAATATTGGCCAATCATTTGGCCACTATATTGCCCCATTTGATTGCTCCAGGTCAAGTGAGTTTTGTGAGACTAATATTAAGCTCGTTCTCAATGCCATGGCACTTTGTACCAGGGTGGCGGCGCCATACATGGTCGTTAGTTTTGATGCTAAGAAAGCATTCGACAGAGTGGAATGGAACTATTTATTTCAATACCTGAGGGATATGGGATTTGATGGGACGTTCTATAAGGTGGTCGCTCTGCTTTATAGGGGGGCTGATGGCTTCTATTATCGCGAATGGTCTGTGGTCAGACCCTTTCCCCATACACTGAGGGACTAGGCAGGGTTGCCCCCTTTCACCGTTACTCTTTATCTTAACTCTGGAGCCTCTCCTCCTCTCTATCCAAGCCAATCCTGAAGTGATGGGGATTAAATTCCAAAACCATATTTAAATATGCAGCATTTGCTGACGATATTTTGGTATTTCTAACAGATCCCCCTCGCTCATTGTTGAAACTGTTACAGTTGTCAATTCCTTTGGAGCTTTCTCAGGGTTGCATTTAAATTGGGATGCCAGAGGCCTTAGCTTTCCCTGAGGAGCTGAAGCAGACATGGGGAGTGGATTTTCCGTTGCAGTAGGCCAAGTATTCTATCTGCTACCTGGGGATTTTTATATCAACGAGATTAAATAGGCTATATCGCCTCAATGTTCCCAGGGTATTAAATCATACTTTGAGCAAATTACAGACCTGGAGGGACCTACCGCTATCGCTTGGGGGACACATAAATCTTTTTAAGATGATCCTCCTACCGAAGTGGCTTTATGTATTTCAGAACCTGCCTTTACAGCTTAAATTTAGGGATCGAGCAGCTCTTGATAGAGCGTTGGCTCCTTCTTGTGGCAAGGGAAGAAGGCCCGCATCCCACGGACATGGCTGAGAGAGCGATGGGGACAGGGTGGTATGGGGGTCCCTGATCTGGCTGTTTATAACCTGGCTGGGAATATGAGGATAATCCGGGGCTGGATATTGGGTCAGTCGCCCTATGTTAATATCTCTGCTGAACAAGCTTTGGTGGCCCTCCTGGACCTGCGTTATGTTTTGCAGGCACCCTATCAGGGCCTGCCAGTTTCTTTGCAAAATCACGAGCTGCTGGAACCGATCCGCCATACTTGGATCTGTTTAATTAGAATACTGGGTATTCCCTGTGTGTGCGCCTATTTGTTACCCATTCGGGGTAATACAGCGTTTTCCCCTGGCTTGCACTCACAGGCCTTCAGAATTTGGGCGGATAAAGGCATTACTCAGCTGGGACACCTGCTAGATGGCAAAGGTACAATGCTCACTTTCCAGGCCCTGAGAGAATTATATGGTCTACATGATTCTCAAGTATTGGCATACTTACAGATTTGGCACTATATCCACGCTATCAAGTGCTAGACCGGCTTCTTCTCTTTGACAAGCCTGGTCCCGCGTCACTGTCAGAGTTAGGGGCTTAGGAGCCTGAATCGATTGGATGTTTGTGCTATATTGGTATAAAGAGGGTCATTTGGCCCTGACTTCTTCTACTCTGCAGGCTTGCTTTGAACATATTTCAGTGGTGACCACCAACATGTACTACCGGGAAATGCAGTTTAAATTTTTACATAGAGCATATATTTCACATAATGTTAGGTTCCTTGTCAAGTTATCAATGTCTGCGTCCTGTGTTAAATGTCAGGCAGCTACTGGGTCATTATTTCATCTGTTTTGAGAATGCCCTTGGATTCAAGCATTCTGGAGGCGTGTCTCTCAATACTTAGCAGACCTTTTGGACATGAACATTCCGATCTCTGCTGAAGCCCTTCTGTTTGACTGTATTTCACCGTTAATTGTTTGGGGCGTAAAGGCCATCTGGGTGGGGAAACACATCCACTGGAAGAGTTCGGAAGCGCCCATTTATTGGATTTGGTGGAATTGTTTTCATCGCATGATGTCCATGGACCATATGCCTTCTGGGGTATCCCCGTCCCACTAGCATCATTTTCTACAAATATGGGACTGCTATATCCAGTCGCTGCCGCACCGTTCCCACAGTCTTATTTTGAATGCTTGACCTGCATTTTTACATGTATGACAAGTTTGATAACGTCTATCCTTGTATCCTGAACGGGTGAGCAGGGGGAGAGGGGGGCAGAAGGGATAGTTGAATTGTTGTTCTGTATCTTGAAAACTGCTTTTTGTGCTGCGAATACCTGTGGGGTTGCAGATAACCCGCCCTGCAGGAGGTTCTGTTGTATACTGTACAATAAAAAATTATTGAAACTAAAGCAGACAAGATTTTCCCTATAAAAATTATGCAGGTGGGACTAATGAACCTTCATCTATTAAATTCCATTTCCTTTGTTCTCTTATAATTTCCTTCTGCATGATAAGTGGAGTGGAGGAACAGCGAATCAGGGAGGCCAGGGTTCAAGCCATGCCGCCAATCCTTGTGACCATGGATAAGTCACTTCACCCTCTGTTATCTCAGGTACAAACTTACAGGGTCATTCATCAAAATGCATTAGAGCCCTAACGCCCGCGTTAACGCCGTAACGCAGGCGTTATGTATCACATCGCATGCTGACGATGCAAATTTCCGAAATGTATTCAAGTGGGCGGATTTTTGGAGGAGTTTGGGTGGAGTAAATGAAAATGAGAAGTGTGAATGCTGCATGCGATAGCACAACGCATGCGTTATGCATCCTATCACGGGATGTAACGCAGAAAATAACTACTCTGCTTTTCCTAGCGTTGTGCCTGCGATAGCTATGTGTTGTGCCTGAAACATGATTTGAGAAAAATCCCATTTCGAGAGGGGAGTGGAGTAGAGAGAGAGAGAGAGCGCCTCTGGGGTGGCAAACATATTAGTCATCTATTTATACCACTATAGGATGGTTATCTAGTAACTCGAGGTGAGGTTTTGGTGGTGGTCTAGAGTTTGGCGGGCAGTTTTACATGCACAGTCAGATGAACGAACAGCACAGTACATGTCATTGAAGATTTGATGTGATTTGGAATGAGGAAAGGTACACAAAGATGAGATTTCTACAATGTACTCTCGCCCTAGCTTGGTGCACCTTTCCTCATTCCAAATCACATCAAATCTTCAATGACATGTACTGTGCATGTAAAACTGCCCCCAAACCCTAGACCACCGATGACCCTCCTATAGTGGTATAACAAGACGATTAATATTAGAGCCTTATAAAGAGGCTCTCTCTCTCTCTCCAGGAGCAGTCCAAAACAAGAAATGTCTGTCTAGGCACATCACAAGCTGCGAATTGAAAATATCGTGGGTGCGATAAATTAAACACGTGTTGTGGCAAAATACCTATGCGAAGCACTAAACTAGCATGTGTTGCGATAACTCAAAAATTTCCCTAAACGCTCCTTCTGAATGTACAGTCTCCCAAATTGTACATAGTACTCCAGATGAGGTCTCACCAGGGGCTTGTACAGCAGCATTATCACCTCCTTTTTTTCTGTTGACCATTCTTCTCTCTAAGCACCCCCCACATCTTTCTGGCTTTTGCCATCGCCTTATGCATGTTTGGCCACCTTAAAATTATCAGGTACAATTACCCTAGATCATGCTTAAAATAATTTCATCCCCTGTACTGTACCACTTCTTTGGGATTTTACAGCCCCAATGCATGGCTACATAATTTAGATTAAATCCTAACTGCAAACTCTAGACCATTTCTTGTGCTTCACTAGAACCCTCTTCATGTTTTCCACACTTTCCTGGCTGTCTGCCCTGTTGCAGATTTTGGTATCATCTGCAAAAAGCCAAACCATTCCCAATAATCCTTCTGCAATTTCACAAAAATGTTGAAAAGAACCAGTCCAAGGACTGATCCCTGTAGCATACCGCTAGTAATGACCCTCTCCCCAGAGTCAGCTCCATTTATCACTACCTTTTGTTGCCTCCCACTCATCCAGTTTATTAACCAGTCAGTCACTTTAGGGCCCATACCAAGTGCACTCAATTTATTTATAAGTCACTTATATCAAAGGCATTACTGAAGTCCAAGAACATTGTATCTAGTTCTCTCCCTTGATCCAGCTCTCTGGTCACTCAATCAAAGAAATTGATCAGATTCTTCTGATAAGACCTACCTTTGGTAAAAACATGTTGCCTCGGATCTTGTAATCGGATCTTGTAATCCATTTGATTCCAGAAACTACACTATCCTCTATTCCTTTAATTTACTCACCACAGAGATCAAGTTGTGTTTTTAGATTTTATATATTTTATGTGTTTTGAAGTGACTTCTGTCTTTTGATTTTGTTTTTATCCATCTTATCCATTTTATGTAATTTGTGTTTAATTGTGTTATATTATATGAATATATTATTTTAAACTGCTTAGCAATGTTGATAAGCAGTCTAGAAATTTTTTAAATAGATAAATAACCATCCTGTTGTCCCCAGCCTCCTCCTTTCACTTTTATGATTAGAACCACATCCACCTGTCTACAGCCTTCTGGAACTACTCCTGATTCTAAAGAAGCATTGAAAGGGTCAGCCAGGAGAGATGCCAAAACATCTCTAAGTTTCCTGTCATATCCTCTGATGTATCCCATCTGGCCCAATCACTTTATCTCCTTCAAGTTTAGCTAGCTTCTCACAAACCAGCTTTTTTGAAAAATGAAGTTTACTTCATTTCAAATCCTAGAATTGATGCAATAAGGTACGTTTGGTACAGAGCACAATTGAATACTCAGCTGTGCCCACTTCTTTTTTTTTATTTTATTTTTTTACTGCTAATGCAGCCAGGAGTTTTGTGAACAAAAACTGTGCGCACTTCAATTGTGCATTTAAATTGGCTCCCTAATGTGGAAATTTCATGCTAATGATGGCATTAATTATTACCTGTGATAATCCAAAGTGCCAATAGTATGTCACAATCTAAAAAGACACTTAGAAGTATTAATGACCTGTCATAATAGGCTTCATCTTATGCATAGATATGCTGGATGAGTGGCCTTATATTTAATCATAGGTCAAAGTCCAATTTTTTGATATATTTTTTCTTATGCAATGTGCAAAGCATGCAATTTGTATAAATTCGACAACTTAACTTAAGAACTTCGCTGAAGCCAAGGACAGTAAACATGCCCAACATGGAATCATGTTTCGAACTCCCGTTGTTCTTTCTCAAGGGCTTAGTTCAGCGTTGTATTTGTAGTTCGTCTTGATTTGAGATTTAAATCATGGCGTTTCTGCATGCTTTGCACATTGCATAAGAAAAAATATATCAAAAAATTGGACTTTGACCTATGATTAAATATAAGGCCACTCATCCAGCATATCTATGCATAAGATGAAGCCTATTATGACAGGTCATTAATATTTCTAAGCGTCTTTTTAGATTGTGACATACTATTGGCATTTTGGATTATCACGTTTGAATTTTTGCCAAGGTTTCTGTATTTATCATAACTGGGATTCACATGAGTTGCTGTTGATTAATTATTACCTCCCAGTGCAGAGAGGTGCGCTTGCTTACCCTGTGTTTTCTTAGCTCTAGAAACTTAGCTTCTAGTCCGAGGTAGAGTAAAGTTTCCAGGGCTAATGTTAGACTACGGTCAGAAGCTGGAGTTCTGGTACTGGAAATTGTAGTCAGTATTTTCTGCGTAGAAAACATGCTTTGTGCTCAAAAAGCATGTTTTCACGCATAAAATATGGTTTATATGCCCAAAAAATGCTTTCTGAGCCGAAACATTTTTTGTGTGCCAAATTTATATTTTATCACAGAAAACATGGTTTCTGTGAAGAAAGCATTTTTGTGCATATAAATCACATGTTATACATGGAAAACATGACTTTCCTTGCTTAATTGGGTAGATTTTCCTTCATCCTTGGCAGGGAGAATAAACTTATTTCAAATAATGATACTCCCCAAATGGCTGTATATGTTTCAAACTATCCCTCTTTATTTCTTAAAGCAAGATTTAAGTATGTTAGAGAATCTTATTTGAAGATTTGTATGGAAAAAGGCAAAATCAAGAATTGCCCTTTTAAGAATGATGACCAAATGGGGACAATGGTGATCTGGGGCTGGCTCTTTTGAAATTATGTAATATAGCTTGTAACCTCCAACATATGGGAGACTGGTTGCTAAGCACTAATGTTGATACTCTCCTTACTATGGAAAGAGCCCTCTTATCCCCTCTGGATCTTTGTTTTGTTTTCGCTTTCTAGAGCTTAGTTTGGTTTTGCATAGTTCCCCCAGTGCACTGTACACTTCAGATACAATCCTCTAGTTTTACCACTGTTATATTCTTGGACATGGTTAAATTTCCTAGCACCCAGACAAATGTATTCAGGACCAGTGGGTTATGCACCTCTACCAGCAGATGGAGACGGAGCAAAGCTGACGTCAGAGTATATATACTCCTGCAGTGACCTCAGCCTGCCAGTATTCTCCGTCTTTAGCAGATGGTGGACATGCATCTCCCTATTGGGGATTGCTTCAGATTTTAGAAGGAGAAATAAAAGGAAAATTAATCGCCTTGCTCTCCTGCGGTGATACCAAATGGTCCCTCCCCCAGTTGAGAATTCCTGAGGTGATTTCCATGGTCCCTCAGCTGAGTGCCTTGGTCCGGTAGCTGTTTTTTCAGCTGGCATGGATTTAGTATTTGAACAGCTGAAAGGCAGCAGGTGCAGGAAGCAGAACATGATGGTGACGGAATATGCCCTCTCCCCCAGCAGCTGGAGATCATATCTGTATTCAGCTAGGAAGGGCTGAGATCAGGTAAAATTTAAAAAAATGGTAGAAGAAATACAGAGACAGAGAAGGGGGGTTTGTGTAGGATTTCCTCCTCCGTTCTCGATGCGCCGTTCTGACGTTTGTCCCGTCCTGAGGGAGGTTAAACGACGTGGGCAGCCTGGTGGGTTGAGCAGCCTCTATCAGCTAGGCCCCGCTGTAAAGCTTTCTCACTCTGCGCTGTGTGGTATTTTCAAATGCTTTTACCTGCGCATTAGGGGTTAGGATGCCCTCTGCAGGACCGTTGGTTCAGTCAGTGTGTCTACCTGTGCGTCCAGGTTGTCCGCCCATTTTTGGACAATTAGTCAGGCGTCAGTTTGGGCATCCAGGCTGTAGCGGCGTCCGGGTTACACATGCACTTACCTGTGCTCGCAAATTGGGCGTATTGGTTGTGCGCTTAAGTTTGGGATGCCTAGCCTTGCAACGCCTAGTCTTCGGATGCCTAAATTTTGGATTCATAAATAAATAAAAAATAATGCACCATAGCTAAAAAACCTAAGCACGTTTCCCTATTAGCCACCTATCATATTCAGGCATCTCAGCCTGGTGTGCCCTCTAATTTGTGCCAGTGCTATTTGGAGGCTTAGGGAGAATTATCTTCCTCTGATTTTACTAAGCCTAGTTCTTCCCTGCCTGATGAGGGTCTGGGTGAAGATGTGTCAGGAGGGACGCCTGATCTTGGAACTCCCTTAACTGGTTTGTCAGTGGGGAAAGGTAGCTCAGTGGGCACAGCACAGGTGGCTCCTGGTTCTAGCATGGATCCTTCTGCCTTTTCTTGGGTAGAGTTTTTTCAAGGATTGCAATCTTTTCCTCAGACCCAGTCCTCAGCCCAGTCCAATCCTGCCAGGGTAGAGCCACTCCCCGGTACTGCTGCTAAGTGCTGAAGTACACCTAAGGATCTGGATGGCACAGATGACTAAGCCAATCCTGACTCCCTGGAGGATGGGGAAATTTCTCCAGGAATAGAACCATATAGGACTATGTTGTGGTTCTTTCATAGAGGTGAGCTGCCGGCATTGATTTCCCAGACTTTGAAAATGCTGGCGTGACTTCCAGTTCTGAGCCAAAGAAAAATCCCATTTTGGTTTCCTTGTGCAAAGTCTCTTGTTTTTTTCCCTGTGATGGAGGCCATTCAAGAATTGATTGATCTTGAATAGTGCACCCTGGAGACTAATTTCAAAGGGGGTCGAATTTTGGAAGGCCTGTACACTTTGGATCCAGTGGTGAGAGAGTGTCTGTATTTTACAAACGTGGATACACTTGTCGGTGCAGTTTCCAAACGGCGACTATCCCAGTCATTGGAGTATCTGGTTGTTCAGTTCACACAAAGCAAGGCAAAGTTTTCCTGCCAGAAGCTCATATTCAGAAGTTGATGACACAGATGTGTCTCTTGATGAACGCTATACCCCAATAGTGTGGTCCTATCTGCAGGGCAGCAAACCTGGACGTGCTGCTGTGAGTGAGAGTGCATATGCATCCTCTTCAGCGCTTCCTGCTGTCTTGTTGGAACCCGCAGTCTCAGGACTATTCAATTCAGCTCCACCTGCCGATGAAAGTCTACTCTCACCTACAGTGCTGGTTGCAAGTGGATCATCTGAGAAAGGGAGTTTCCCTGACATCGCCGGACTGGTTGGTACTCACGACAGATGTGATCCTCCAGGGTTGGGGAGCTCACTATCAGGAACTAACGGCGCAAGGGCGCTGGAATACAGAAGAGTCTCTCTGGAACATCAATCGGCTGGAAGCCTGGTTGGTCCAGTTGGTGTGCTTGCAGTTCAAAGGCAGGCTGCAGGGTTGAGAGGTCCAGGTAGTATCAGAGAACACGACAACAGTGGCTTACATCAATTGGCATGGAGGAACCAAGAGCTATTAATTGTCACAGGAGATAGACCAACTTATGGAATGGGCAGAAGTGCATCTTCAGGAGATCTCGACCTCACACATTGCAGGAAAAGACAATATAAGAGCAGACTTTCTCGCAGGGAGAGTCTGGACCCAGAAGAATGGGTATTGTTGGTCAAGGCATTTCAGCTAATAGTGGATTGCTGGGGCCTTTCTTTTCTAGATCTGCTGGCGACTTCTCGCAGTGCAAAGGTTCCTCAATTCTTCAGTCACAGGAGAGATCCAAAGTCCTTGGGTATCAATGCTCTCGTTCAGATCTGGTGAGAGGACAAGCTGCTGTATGCCTTTCCCCTATGGCCCATGTTGGGCAGAATAGTTTGGAGGGTTGAAGCCTACAGGGGAATGGTGCTTTTGGTGCCACCAGATTGGCCAGGAGACCATGGTATGCAGATCTGCGAAGGCTCCTAGTAGATTCCCCCCCCTGCCTTCCGGCACACAGGAATCTGTTGCCTCAGGGACCTGTCCTTCATGAAGATCCAACTCAATTTCGTCTTATGGTATGGCCTTGCTGAAGCATGATTATTCTACTGTGGTTATTGCCACCTTGCTTCGAGCAAGAAAGTTCTCCACTTCCTTAGCCTATGTGCGAGTTTGGCGAGTGTTTGAGGCTTGGTGTGAAGATCGAGGAGTGCTTCCTTGTTCAGTTAAGATCCCGCTCATTTTGGAATTTTTGCAGGATGGGTTGAATAAAAGGTTGGCCCTTAATTCCTTGATGATATAGGGAGTGGCTCTTGCCTGTTTCAGGGGCCAGGTGAATGGTGAATCTTTATCAGCTTATCCAGATGTGGCCCATTTCTTGAGGGGCATGAAACATCTTCGTCCTCCCTTGTGGTTACCGGTGCCCTTGTGGAGTCTTAATCTGGTGTTGGATTTCTTGGCAGGCTCTACATTTTGTCCATTGCATAGACTTTCATTGCAGTTATTGACTTTGAAAATGGTGTTTCTGGTGGCTATATGTTCTGTGCGTCAAGTTGCCAAGCTGCAGGCCTTATCTTATCGGGAACCGTTCCTTTGGGTGATTCCAGGGGCAATACAATTGCATACTGTTGCTTCTTTTTTGCCTAAAGTGGTCTCAGATTTTTACTTGAATCAGTCCTTTTCCCTGCTGTCTCTGGATAAGGGAAGAAATGCGGAGGAATATCGCCTGTTGCTTCCCTTGGATGTCAAGACATGTCATGAGGTATCTGGAGGTTTCTAAGCCTTTCCGAAAGATGGATTGCCTGTTTGTCCTTCATGGTGGAGGTAAACAGGAGGAGCCAGCTTCGCAGGCTACAATAGCTCGCTGGATTAATGAGGAAGTGATGGCCACATATGTGGCTTCTGAAAAGTCATTTCCTACTCAGATTAGGGCTCATTCCTCTAGGGCTCAGGCACTGTCTTGGGCGGAGGTTAAATTATTGTCTCCCATCACCATTTGCCGAGCTGCAACATGGTCCTCCTTACACACCTTTTCCAGGAATTATCATCTCGATGTGTAGGCCTGGGAGGAAGCAGCCTTTGCACATGCAGTTTTGACTGGACCGTGGGCAGCCTCCCACCCTATTTGGGACTAACTTGGGTACATCCCACTTGTTATGTATTCATCTGACTGGTCGCCAAGAAATGAGAAATTATTACTTACCTGATAATTTACTTTTCTTTACGGCAGTCAGATGAATCCAGCTTCCCTCCCATGGCTGCCGATTGATTGCATTATGGTCCTCCTGTGTGACTACGTGTTACAGGGATTACTGGTAAATGTTAATCCAGTCCCTAGACTTATGTTTATACATTTTTGTCTGAGCTCATTGTTGCCTGTTGGCTGACTATTGATATGGTTGTCTGTTTTTAATCAAGTTTTTGCTAGTCTGTCTACAGTTGCTTTTGAAGAGAATACTGGCAGGCTAAGGTCACTGCAGGAATATATAAACTGTGACGTCAGCTTTGCTCCATCTCCGTCTGCTGGTAGAATAGGTCCTGAATCCATCTGGCTGGATTAAGGAAAAGGAAATTATCAGTTAAGTAGTAATTTCTCATTGAAAATTAGAACTGAGGAGAGAGACCTCAAAATATTTGCCATTGAATGTTCCCCCTGGATTCCTTTCAAAGATTTTCTCTGCTTGGGAGACTAAGGGGAACTTCAAATGATATCTCAGCTCCTTAGCAAGGAGAGCTTGGTGAAATCCTATCAAGAGATGCAACAGAACTTTGGACTTAACAATAACTAGTTTTTTGCCTATCTGCAAGTCAAGCATTATATTTCTTCAGTGAATCTGGGATGCTGAGGCACAGGAATAGACCGTTTCTCTCTGATCTCTTTGATTTGGAGTCCTGACCCAGAATTCTATATCCTCTCTTTACTCCATTTTATCATAAAAGGAAAAGGCTTCAAGCTATGATAAAATCTTGTCTTTTTGGAAACAAGAATTAGGAATACATATGTCTAATTCCTAGTATGCCAAATGTTTTGCCAGGATAAGGCATGTAACAATAATATCTCCTTAAGGGAGATGTAACACACAGTTTTAATGAGATTTACTTTCCCAGAAATTTGTTCACATAACAAAAATGTCATTATGTGATAAATCTGCCAAGTATCACTTAAGTGTAAGGACATTAGGACGTCAATTTTGGGCTTGTCCATTGATTTCGGCATTTTGAGGGAAAATGCTTCGTAATAAGGTCACAGTATTGGAGTAAAGCTGCCCAGAGACCCCAGAGTTATTCTTTTAAAAGACTGCAAGGAATTGCTCTCCATGCTAAATTTACTACGCTATAGGTTTGGAAAGCCCTTTTACTTGCAAAGAAATCTATTTTGCAATACCGGCTGAGCAATGATCCACCCTCTGACACACTGGAGAAACTTACTTCATCAGATTTGTCTTCTTGAAAAGTATGTTGAAAAGGCTGCATTCTCCAAATGAAAGAAATCATTCTTGAAAATTTGGGATCAGTACTTGCAATTGCTCCTGCACAGGGCTTGACTTTTGATGATATGACCCTTTCTTGTTTTATAAGCCCATATAACATTTTCTTTTTTGCCAAGTATTGATAAAGATCTTGTTTTCCATTTAGGGTCCTGATGGAAACACTCAAGGTGGTATTAGGTGGGGGTGGGGTGAGTTGTGGGGAGGGTTATGTTAGGAACATGGCTTGCAGGATGCCCCCCCCCCCCCGAGCCGCTGTACTCACCCTGACACCATCGAGAGCAGCTCAGAACTCTGTCAACATGCTTCCACAGCTGCATTGCTGCCATCTCTTCAATGCTGCCAGAAGTGGCCCAACATACCGTCATGCTGCTCCTGTTCCGGGATCTCCTTCAGCTTGCATTATATGGGCCCCATGACATCATTCCACCTGGCCTGTTTAAGCAAGGGCCTCACAGCACCACCTCGCCTCTGCAACAAATCTCCTGCCTTGCAGTGCATGTGTTGCCTATCATTCCTGGTTCCTGTGTTCCTGATTCTCATCCGGCCTTGCCTCATCGAATCTTGCTTTCCAGTCTTGCCTCATCCAGCCTTGCCTCATCCAGCTTGGACTTCTCCATCTTTCCTTGCTCTGCCTTGCCTTATCCTATCCATCTTGTCCAGTGTCTTCAGTATTTCATCCACCCTTGACTTGACTTGCTTGGACCTGACCATGATTGCCTGCTGCCTGAACCTGACCTCGACCCCTTGCTTGGACCTGACCATGATTGCCTGCAGCTTGGATCTGACCATGCTTGCTAACTGCCTGTCTTGACCTTGGCCTGTCTCCATCTCTGTTAGTCTGCTGCCTGCTCAGACCCAGATGTGCCTTTGGACTTTAGTTATCTTGACCACCCTAGTGACTCACCTAAGTCCTGCTAGCCACCAGAACCCAAGGGTTTGTGTCTGGTAAAGGTGAAGCTCCAGACTGTCCCACTACAGGATGTGCTCACCAGCCAGCTGCCGGCATAGGCCTTGGGGGTTCACCCTTGAGGCTGTGTTAACTACTCCACAGCACATAGAGTTCAAATACCTGCTACCCTTCACAGTTTCTAAAACATTTTTGTTGTAATATTGTTGTAAAGTGATAGACCGGGTGTTGAGAAGAGTAAACCAGCCTCCGGTGGCGCTGTGCACCAGAGGGAAGCATGCGTCATCACGTGCACAAAGGAGTGTGACAAGAGAACTCCCTTGTGTGCTCCTTTGTGCACGATGAGTAGGGATGAGCCATGTTGGAATATTGAGTGATGAACTTGTCCACTTTACTATGTCTTCCAGCTCTATCCTGACAATTTATGTTCATGCCATCGTATACTCCTTCAATGACTGCCATCTTATTTGATTCCAGTTAATTGCAATGATATCTTGACTAAACAGTCTTGTACCATGCGATCTGTGGTTTTAATCAGCTCTCAGTTGGTAAAAAGGGAAGCATCAATGATTTATTATTTTTTATTTCTCGAATCACCTGATGTATTTTCTATCACAGAATCTTGGTTACTAGATTCTGACGTAGCTCTCACTAAGCAGATTTATCCCCCAGGGTATGTCGCTGTCTCCCAGCCAGGACTAAAGGATTGGGGAGGAGGACTGCTCCTTATTTATAAAGCACAATTGAAATTTCTCTACAAAAACCTGAGTCATGTTTCCCTGTGTGAAACGATGATGCTGTCTTTCAAGCACTTTAGTGTTTGCCTTGCACATATACCACTTGGATAGCTTGAATCTAACTGTTCCCCAATCTTTGAGCATTTACTGCATTCCAAAGCAAATCTTAATTCTACCATAATTCTAGGGGATTTTAACACTCAGGTCAACAAGGTCCCTCTTTTCCCTAGTTGTGATTTGTTTTTGGAAACCATGAGGAATCTTGGCTGGGAGCAGGTAATACATAGCTCTACCCACAAATTAGTTAATAGCTGCCCCCTTGACTGCTCCACTTATGCCTCTATCACCTCCTGTAGTGCCACTATCACCGCTTCCATCCGTGCAGCCTGCAGCATCACCACCGTTGCTCCACCACAGAGAGATACTCCCACCTCTCAGAGGGAACAGGTGGCTGAGGAGGAAAGGCCCACCAAAGTTGCCGGCCCATTTTCTCAAGTGACTGAGTCCTACAGGCCCCTCCAAACCCTTCAACAGTTCCAATGATGTGCCTCTGCCATCAGATCCTGTGCCTTCTGAGATTAGCATCAGCTGCCACAGGACACTGCAGCAGAGGAGTTGCAGAATTGGAAAATTATTTATTTATTTATTTATTTTTTATTTAGATTCTTTTATATACCGAAGTATAGCAGGCTGCCTTCACTCCGGTTTACGATGTAACCAACATCATACATAAAACGCATTCATAACGAACATATTGAAACGTGTATAGACAACTAGTAACAAAGTAATAAAGGCAACAGAGCTTCTCCCATCTCTACAAAGAGAGCAACCAAGGAAGTACTACTTTCATTTAATATATTATTCATCACATTGAGCACACCATGTAAATATATGCGCATTTACATTCTAAAATGTCTTTGTATCAGAGTATTCCTTTCCTCTATAGCCTGCTGTTGATTCTGGAGATGTATCTCCTGCAGTTCCTCCTGACTCAGCTCTTCTTCCTTTCCCTTTTCTTCATCTAGATGATCTTCTATTCCCTGTGAAGGAGGCAAGTCTCTGGTTCTGGCCAGGTTTGAAGTATGCAGCAGGCTAGAAAGATCTCACAGACCTTAGGTGAGTTGTAGAGAAGGCATCCCCTAGATCTATTTAGGCAGTGGAAATGATTTGGAGTAGGCTGAAGGTTCTCTTGATGACTGCCCTGGTCTGCCTGTGGGCCCTGTTGTAGTGAACATTTGCAGCAGTCTGTGGGTTAGCCAGCGGGATCATGAGCCAAGTTATGAGTGAATATCTTCTATCATCTATAAGGGAGAAGGCAGAGTTAGAGCCAAAACTGTTAGTCCACCTAAATATGAGGGAGACAATATGAAGTTAGGAGGTGTGTGATGGTTGTGATAAGTGCATTCCTACCTAGAAACCAGCCCCCCAGTGATGTGGTCTTCATGGAAACAATCATGAATTCCTGACTGTGAGAGGATGTGGGCTTAGTTAGTGGATCCCAGAAACCTGGGCATGACATCCAGGATGATGCCCTTGGCATTGCAGACCACTTATACATTGAGGGAGTAAAAGCTCTTGTGGTTGTGGTAGGTGGCCTTGTCTCCCTTTAGTGCTCTTATAGGGACGTGAGTGCAATTGATAGCCCCCAAGACAGAGGGAAGCATGTTATTTGATAGAAATTAGTTATGATTTGTTCTTGTTGCCGTCTACTGTGATGGAAGAATATATAGTGGTGTATTTTCCAGAGAAATGTAGCCAAGAACTGATCAATACACATGGAGGTGGCAGACTGGCTTATTCCAGTAATAACCTCTAGAAGTGTCTGGAAGGTACCGGTGGCCAAAAATGCCAGGGCAGTAGTGATCCCGACATGTACTGGCATGGCATGGCCCTTTGGGTGATAAGTTGGAGATCCTGCTCTAACAGTATGGTGTCCTTGTTGAACCTGAACCTGAGCATGGCTTGCTTCTCTGAGAGATCCAGAAACTGTGCCCTAGTCCTATAGACTGCCTGTAAGGGATACCTCCTCCTCATACTCCTCCTCCTCTGTTCTATCTCCTTCCTCAGCCATTGTTCCATAAGTATCCACAAGGCAATTGGTCATTTTAAAAAGGTAATCTCCACCACTGATTCCCACCCCCAGTAGGTCCCAGTAATACACACTCCCATCCCCTGAATAGCCCTATATGTCCCAGTTACCCATAATGTGTTCCAGTAACCCCCAGTATAAACAAGTATGTCCCAGTTACCACCCAGTATGGCTCAGTCTATGCCAGGTACACTTACTCCCAACCAATGCTCCCTCTAAGGAATGACACAAATTGTTTTTGTGTGAGAGCAACAATTTTCTTAAACCAACAATTTTTGAGCGCCAGTGTTTGCGTTGCATTTCTGTATATAGCACAGAGAAATATTTATGTGAGCGACCTTGTAAAACCTGTGAGTGATGCTCCGAAATGTATGAGCAATCATTCACATGCTCAGCTTAGAGGAAACGATGCTCTCAATCCCCTTTTGGACCCTATCTATCCCAGGACTCCCCCCAATATGACTCTGTGTGTCTCAGTGACACTCCCAGGGGGGTGTCCCAGTTTGGCTTCAGCAGGTCCCAGTATGTCCAAAGTACACTTCCTCTCACCCCCAAGCCTGCTCCTATGTCCACTCACTCAGATAAGCCAACCCATCAAATACCAAGACAAAAATCAAAAGGGAAGTTTGTACATGTGTCAGTCATTGAACAATAGTAAATGAACATGTGTAAGTTGGATGATGTTCACGCATACATCACATTTAAAATACTTATGTACGTGCTAACCGCGCCCCAACAGGCCCCTTTTTTGTGCATGTCCTTTTGCTGACATGCACGCACATGCATGCATGTGTGACCCCTTTTTAAAATACACAATGAGGTTGATTTTAAAATGAATGAGCTTGCGCCCATGCACGCATGTATCGGCACGAAAGTCAGAATATGCTAGAATTTTTTAACCTGCACACACTTACGCATGTATGTTTTAAAATGCATCAACATTTGTGTAAGCATGCTCCTAATTTTAAGAGATTGCTCGATCACAGCTAGCGTGCGAGTGTCTTCAGTAGGACCACGCTAGCTTTTATACGCATGTGTCAGCAAATTCTAAAACATGCTCGCGTGAGGGACAGTTTTTCCAATTAGTCCACCAGTTTGGCTAGTTAATTTTGAGGGCTTCCAGACCCCTCTGGTTCTTTATCCTGCATACCCCCCCCCCCCCCGCCCCCCAATTGGCCCAGATCCCTTACCCTGTCCTGTAGCCCTAAAACTTGAGATCTACAGATTTGCTCCTCATCTGGAGCAGCAGTAAAGTTACATGGATAACGAGCCGATGCACACTACGGTCTCTGTTTTTCAAATTCGGAGTTATGCACACCCCAAAACGCCCATTTTCCACCCCTTTTCTGCCCCCTTATTCCTCAACCACGCACGCATTTGGTGGGTTTTTTAAATCTGCGTTGCTTGTGCACGTGGCCCCCATACGCACATATGTGGGCATTTTTGCGTGAGCAACACTTTTAAAATCAATCTGTACACGAGCAGTCGGGTTACATACATGCATGTATGACCTTTATTATGTGAGTAAGCCTCTGAAAATTCATCTTATACAATCTATTTTGGCAGCTTTCGGATTCAGAACATGAGTCCTGACATTTAGGTCAGCGTAGTGATTTAGTGATTTTTTTGTATCCAGCAAACCTGAACATGATTCTTGCCTCAGGTTCTTGCTTCTTTCTGAGCCAGGCGTATTATATTCATGATGATACTTAACAGTCAATCAGAAAACATAGTTGGAAGCAACTCTCAAGGGAGCAACATCTGAGCAGCAGAGAAAGTACAGCTGCATTTGGTTTAATTAAGAAGAAAGAGGGGCTGGAGGAAAGAAAAAAAAGAATATACATAAGGAGGATGTATTAAGGTGGCTTCCTGACATCTGGGCAGCATGCATCATTAAGTGGAAACTAGTTACACCATCCAGAGTAGTTTTATTTGCTTGGATTGAGGTCTCCCCTCCATATTGGTAGTGTTCCATGACTTCTTCATGAAAAGATACTATGGCGGAAAGTTGAAAGGAGCTTGGCAAGAAAATATAATTAATAGCACTAATTGTAATGAATTTTAGAAAAAAGAGTGTATTCTGAAATATCTGTTTTTCAGATACCATCTTCCTGTGATAATTGTCCAAAACAGATTAGAAAATGCTTCCTTCTTTCAACTATGCTCTTGGTAATGTACCATTTTGTCAAGCTCCTCAGTAAATGCCAAAGAAATTAAGCCAACTTTAAAGAGAACAGTACATGAAAAGGCAAAGTATTTCATTGCAAATATGAGGATTAGGGCTTATTAGTCTTCCAAAATGCAAAAAAAGAAAATAATTCACAAATAGAATATGTGACAGTTTTTACAGTATTCAGCCAACTATTCGTTTTGGAATATACGATACTGGTTTATAAAACAGGATTCTCTGAAATACAGTCTAGCTTTCAGAAGCATTTCCTGCTACTTGTACTTTTCAGAAATGACCCAAGACACAAAAGAATATAATCATCGATTAGGCCTATTTGTTAACCTATTGGTATAATCATCTGTGAAGCCGATAATGTGTTAATGAGCATTAAATACCAAAATTGGTGCTCAACATATGTTAAAAGTGGATTGTTGGTGACATGCATTTCATTTTACCAATATGGCAAAAATCAAGTGCATCACACCCCAAAAATTAACTAGCTGTGTTGCATACAAATGTATGCAAAATAGCTCATTAATATTCAGATAACTCAATGTGAACTGCGATAAACATTGTGATTTGTATTAATCCATGAAAGTTAACTACCTCTCAAGAGGTGCAGCTAACTTGTGCTGAGAGTGTTGGGAGGCTAACATACCCGCTGATGCCCTCAAGACCACCTCCTGGTGATGCTTAGAGGGTCAGGAAGCACCAAATTGCAAACCCCACCCCCACCTCAGCTCCAAAACACCCCCATTGTACCACAGCCCCCTCAGGACTCCCCTCCCTGGCATTAACCCCAATTCCCTGCCCCTACCCAAAGTGTAAAAAATAGGACACAAGCCCCTTCTCTCACATACACAAATGGGGGGCCTCAGGTCATTTTGGATGACAGCAGAAGAGCAACCGTGGTGAGGATGGTGGAGGGGTACGATTCTAAGTCAGGGGTGGGGCTTGCCAATTTACATATGCTGTGAGGGGAGTCCTGGAGGGGGTATATTTTTGGGAGGGAGATTTGGTATTGGGGCATTTGTTTCAGTGCTGGAGCAATTTGTAACTCAGGGTTTTCTGCTTCTTTAAGTATCCTTCCAGGAACGAATGTTCTACCAATGGAATCGTGTAGACGTTGGTGCCATTGGTGATACCAGCAGCAATCCCTACCGCAGTTACTGCAGTTTAGTGAATATTACAGAAACTAAAGTACAATAAATCCATGCATTAAAGCAAGTTTTTTTTTCATCTTTATTTATGGTTTTAAGACAGTTAACAAGTTAAAAAACTTGACAGGAAATGGTATAGAGAGATCAAAAGCAATTTAGAAGGAAACAATACAATCCTATTAAAGGTACAGATCTCAACAATACTCGATTAGTCCACCATAATGGGGGTAATCCAATAGAAAATATGCGAAGCAAATAACATAAAATTTAACAATGAAAAGAAAAAGGCCTCACCACACTAATGTTGAGCTCTCAAATTCCTAAAGTCGGAACACATTATTAGGAGCTAATCCGTGTAGGAGAGGAATCTTGTCTTACTCTATAATTCAAAAAGGAATTTAGCTGGGAGGGGTTAAAAAAAAACATATTTGACCCCTGCATATTTAATAACACATTTACAGGGGAAATATAACCGAAACGTAGCCCCCAAACTAATTACTGTGGAACGCATTAACAGGAAACGTTTTCTTTTCGATTGTGTTACTTTAACAACATCAGGAAACATACGTATTTTATTTCCTAAAAACAGTGGGGCAGATTTTAAAAGCCTACCCGTGTAAATCCAGGTGTAAGTCCCGGGGCTTGAAAAAATGGGTGGGGTGGGGTGGTCTGGGGGCGGAGCAGGGGCATGGTCAGAGGCCTCTGCAAGGCCGCTGGGCTGGGGGATCGTGCGCCGGCAGTCGGCTGGAGTGCACAAGTTACGCCTGCCTCTGGCAGCGTAACTTCTGTGACAAAGGCACAGGGGGGGGTTTCCGGCTGGGGCGGGACAGGTAGCGGAAGGGGGGGGGAAGATTGGGGGGAGGGAATGGGGAAAGCCAGCTGGTCTCCCCGAGGGCTCGGCGCGCGCAAGGTGCACTAGCATGCACCCTTTGCACGCGCCGACCCCTGATTTTATAACATGCGCACGGCTGCGCATGCATGTTATAAAATTGGGCGTGCATTTGTGCGCGCCGGGTAGCGAGCACAAATGTACCCCGCACGCGTATATTTTAAAATCTGGCCCAGTATGTCTCTCTTCCGAAAGAACATTTTAAGTACAAAGTCCTGGTCTGAGTCCAAGGCAAATGTGACAATTAAGGTTGCAGATGTAATTTCCTCTTCCATTGAACTCTCCAAAAAAGAGGACAAATGAGAGATATTTGATGTTACTGTATCTGCGGGTCTTTTATCCATCTGCGAAGATACTTTGTCTGGCGAATAATACGCTTTTGAAATGGGTGGAGACAGATTTTCTTTTATAGATAATACTTCCAAAAAATATTTGCGTGCATCTCTACTGATGTTGTAAACTTTTTTTTTTGAAAACTCAAAATCCTAAGATTACATCGTCGGATAGTATTTTTCAAGTTTTCCATTTTATTTTGTAGAAACATATGGCCAATCGAAATGGTATCTATTGATTTTTGCATAATTGTCCCCTTGGACTCCAAAGCTTCTACTTGAACTTTAATTTGCGAGCATTGTGACTGAGAACAATTGAGTGTAGTAACCAACTCGCGTTGTTGAGAGACAAATTGAGAAACTTGATTCGATAGATTAGCAATAGCTTCCCAAATTATGTCTAAAGTAATACTAGGAGGCTTTGTTAAGGAAAGTGTTATTACATCTGATGGAAACACTGTACTTTGCCAAGCTATCGGTGATGTCGAGGAAATGTTTTGCAAAGATTCCCTTCCTTCACTTGTCCGGCAAACAGTTCCTACTGCTTGCTCTCCATGCTGGCTCCACCCAACACTGCCACTGCTGGCTGGTCTCGATCATCGGAGTGCGACAGGAGCATGCTGATCACATCAGCTTCTCCCACGGGGGGGCCAGGCTGAGGAGGAGCCCGAAACGGCTCCGGCAAAAATGATGACTCAGGGTCCAGGGTGGACATAGATGGCACACCACTCAATCGACCTCCCAAGGACTGCTCCACGGAGCGCAGTGGAGGCTCCTGGCTCCAGACTACATGCTGATCCATCGAGCCCGAAACCCGTGAACCTTCCAATACTTCAGGGAATGCTCTGGCCCTTCCCTTCCTCTTCCCCATTGGAAAGATTGAAGGTACTGTGATAGGAGGAAATTATGAGAGGGGATAAGGAGAGTCCAGAGTGCCACAGATTAGCGTGCAGCCATCTTGGATTCCCCCCGGGAAGTCCCTCACATTAAAGCAAGTTTTAATACACTTTAGTAAATAGGCTTCTATATTTCATTTATGGGAAGGACACTTTTCAAAGCTATTTATCTGGATAAATTGGCTAGACTAAAAATTCCCCTCTTCTACACGGCTAATGTAAACATTTCCCTCTTCTACCCGGCTAATGTAGCCAAATTTATTTATTTATTTATACGCTTTTATATCCCGAAGTTTAGCTAGAGGCCTTCACTCCGGTTTACAGGTGAAACAACGAAATTATAATTGCGAAAACAACTGGTATAACAACAAAACTGGTATAATAACAATGCTGGTATAATAACAGATTTGGTATAATATGGTATAATATATATTTACTATAATGTATAGCAACTGATACGGTATAATAACAGTACTGGTATAATAGCAGAAGTGGAGAGGTTATCGCAACGAATACGGAATGGTTAAGGTTAAGAGCTTATATAACAACAGATAGGGATTATCGTCGGTTGTGGAGGAATGTCAGTTGTGAAGAGATTAACTAACCATAGTAGCGTTTAACTATCACTGATAGAGGTATTCCTAAGGGTTTATTTAAATTGGGAGAATAAAACAGTGCATATATTTGACACTTTGAAAAATATGCGCTATTTTATCTCCTTTGAACTGCCTACACAAATAGCAGGTACAAAGAACATAGACATTTTTTAACTTCTCTTTCTTCACTATTCTGTTTCCCTTTTTTTCACTCCTGCTGTCTCTCTTTCTCATCCATATCATTCCTGTGCCCATTCGTTTTCTTTGATGTCTTTTTTGGCTTCCTTTCTTTCTACTTACTTCACTGTCTTTACCTGCATCTCTAATTTTCCATCCTTCTCCCTCATCCTCTCCCAACTGTATCCCCTTTTCTCAACTCCTCACATCTCTGTCTCTAAACCTTCCCCTTCCCCTTCCTACCACCTCTTTCTCCATCTCATTCCCTTTTTTCTTTCCTCCCTTCCTTGCTGTCCCTTTTCCCTCAAGTGCACTCCTTCCTCTCTTCTTTAGCCCTCTACCTCTTTTTCCCTCAGCCCTCCAAACCCCACATTTCTCTTTTCTCTTTCACTTACTCCCTCTATTCTTCTCACACTGCTTTCCTCACCTCACCCTTCTCTCTCAGTTGGACCGTTAGATGATTGAGGGGTTAAAGGGGCACTTAGAGAAGATAAAGCCATTGCGGAAAGATTAAATGATTTCTTTGCTTCGGTGTTTACTGAAGAGGATGTTGGGGAGGTACCCGTACTGGAGAAGGTTTTCAATGGTAATGATTCAGATGGACTGAACCAAATCATGGTGAACTTAGAAGATGTGGTAGGCCTGATTGACCAACTGAAGAGTAGTAAATCACCTGGTCTGGATGGTATACATCCCAGAATTCTGAAGGAACTCAAAAATGAAATTTCAGACCTATTAGTAAAAATTTGTAACCTATCATTAAAATCATCCATTGTACCTGAAGACTGGAGGATAGCTAATGTAACCCCAATATTTAAAAAGGGCTCCAGGGGCGATCCGGGAAACTACAGACCGGTTAACCTGACTTCAATGCCAGGAAAAATAGTGGAAAGTGTTCCAAACATCAAAATCACAGAACATATAGAAAGATATCGTTTAATGGAACAAAGTCAGCATGGCTTTACCCAAATCTTCACTTTTTTGAAGGAGTTAATAAACATGTGGATAAAGGTGAACCAGTAGATGTAGTGTACTTAGATTTTCAGAAGGCGTTTGACAAAGTTCCTCATGAGAGGCTTCTAAGAAAAGTAAAGAGTCATGGGATAGGTGGCGATGTCCTTTCGTGGATTACAAACGGGCTAAAAGACAGGAAACAGAGAGTAGGATTAAATGGACAATTTTCTCAGTGGAAGGGAGTGGGCAGTGGAGTGCCTCAGGATCTGTATTGGGACCCTTACTTTTCAATATATTTATAAATGATCTGGAAAGAAATACTACGAGTGAGGTAATAAAATTTGCAGATGATACAAAATTGTTCAGAGTAGCTAAATCACAAGCAGATTGTGATAAATTGCAGGAAGACCTTGTGAGACTGGAAAATTGGGCATCCAAATGGCAGATGAAATTTAATGTGGTTAAGTGCAAGGTGATGCATATAGGGAAAAATAACCCATGCTATAGTTACAAATTGTTAGGTTCCATATTAGGTGCTACCACCCAAGAAAGAGATCTAGGCGTCATATTGGATAACACATTGAAATCGTCGGTTCAGTGTGCTGCGGCAGTCAAAACAAACCGAATGTTGGGAATTATTAGAAAGGGAATGGTGAATAAAACGGAAAATGTCATAATGCCTCTGTATCGCTCCATGGTGAGACCGCACCTTGAATACTGTGAACAATTCTGGACGCTGCATCTCAAAAAAGATATAACTGCGATGGAGAAGCTACAGAGAAGGGCGACCAAAATGATAAGGGGAATGGAACAGCTCCCCTACGAGGAAAGACTAAAGAGGTTAGGACTTTTCAGCTTGGAGAAGAGACGACTGAGGGGGGATATGATAGAGGTGTTTAAAATCATGAGAGGTCTAGAATGGGTAGATGTGAATCAGTTATTTACTCTTTCAGATAATAGGAAGACTAGGGGGCACTCCATGAAGTTAGCATGTGGCACATTTAAAACTAATCGGAGAAAGTTCTTTTTCACTCAACGCACAATTAAACTCTGGAATTTGTTGCTAGAGGATGTGGTTAGTGCAGTTAGTATAGCTGTGTTTAAAAAAAGATTGGATAAGTTCTTGGAGGAGAAGTCCATTACCTGCTATTAATTAAGTTGACTTAGAAAATAGCCACTGCTATTACTAGCAACAGTAACATGGAATAGACTTAGTTTTTGGGTACTTGCCAGGTTCTTGTGGCCTGGATTGGCCACTGTTGGAAACAGGATGCTGGGCTTGATAGACCCTTGGTCTGACCCAGTATGGCACCTTCTTATGTTCTTATCATCAGATGGAGTCCCGACACGGAAAATTTATGTCAAAGTCCATGCGAGGTCCCTCTCTAGTCTCTCTTTTTAAGCATCGCAGTGTGAGTGAGCTCACTGTAGCTTTTTGGCCTTTTTGGAAAACTTCTTGTTTTCTTTATGTTTCTTGCTTTCCGCAGGTGATTCTTTGCGGTATTCTATGCAGGGTCCCTCTCAGTGCTTCTCCGTAGAGTCCTTGTCATGGTTTTTGGTGTTTCTGGTAAGTTTCCTTTTGCGGTCAATTTCCTGCGGCGGCAGTGCTTTGGTGCCTGCCGGCCATTGGTCCCCACCGCCATTGATTTTGATTTTGCAAACCTTTTATTTTGTCCTGTCATGGCCACATCCTATTTCTGTTGATGTCTGAGGACTATGTCCATTACAGACCCCCATGAGATTTGTATCCTCTGCCTGGGGTCTCGCATGACGTCTGGGGTTCCTGCTTAAGCGCACAAATGACCCCGAAGGGATGTCATCTTTGGTTCGACAAGACTGAGACATCGGCTGTCCAGCAAAGTTGTCCTGATCCAGACCAGTAACCAGGTAGCTATGTGGTATGTCAACAAGCAGGAGGGTACAGGATCGTACCTCCCTTGTCAGGAAGCAGTCCAGATTTGGTCATAGACCTGTCCCACAGGATGGTACTCCAGACCATGTACCTGGCTGGGATGGAGAACATGGTAACAGACAAACTGAGTCATGGATAAGTGGTCCCTGGATGGGAGTAGTGAATTGGATATTCCACATCTGGGGGAACCCGGATGTAGATCTGTTTGCGTCCCCTTGCAACAGGAAAGTGCCTTTGTTCTGGTCCCTGTACAGGTCAGACAGCAAACCAGCTTTGGATACCCTTGCCCCTCATTGGTACAAGGGTCTTCTGTTTGCATATCCTCCGATTCCCTTAGTATCGTAGACTCTCTTGAAGCTTTACAAGGACAAGGGGACTATGATCTTCATAGCCCCTTATTGGCCGAGATAGGTCTGGTTTCCACTCTTTTTGGTGTTGTCCATCCGGAGACCGATTAATCTGGGGACTTCCCCAGATCTCATCATGCAAGATCAAGGCAGGTTGCAGCAACCCAACTTCCAGGCCCTGTCGCTGGATGTTGATAGGTTAATTCTGCAACCACTCGATCTTTCAGAGGATGTGTCTTGAATCCTAGAAAACCTTCCATTAGAAATTCCTATGGACTGAAGTGGAGGATGTTTTTCATGTGGTGTAGCAGAAGGCCCTAGATTCTTTCTCCTGCACTACACAAAAACTGCTTGATTACCTTCTACACCTATTGGAAGCTGGCTTAAAGTCCAACTCCGTTAGCGTTCATCTGAGTGCAATTTGCGCATACCACCATGATGTAGATGGTTCGCCCATCTCTATACAGCCTATAGTTGTAAGCTTCATGTGGAGCCTGCTTCAATTGAAGCCTCCCCTAAGGCCTCCCGCTGTGTCTTGGTACCTCAATGTGGTGTTAGCTCAGTTGATGAAAGCTCCTTTTGAGCTGCTGCACACCTGTGCCCTGAAGTACCTGACCTGGAAGGTCATATTTTTGGTGGTAGTCATCTTAGCACACAGGATCAGTGAGCTCCAGGCCTTAAGAAATTGCCATGCTGGGTCAGACCAAGGGTCCATGAAGCCCAGCATCCTGTTTCCAACAGAGGCCAAACCAGGCCACAAGAACCTGGCAAGTACCCAAACACCAAGAAGATCCCATGCTATTGATGCCAGTAATAGCAGAGGCCTTAGTGACTTATCCACCTTATTCTAAGTTTTATCATCACAGGGTGATCTTGCATATGCACCCTAAGTTCCTGCCTAAGGTGGTGATGGACTTCCATCTTAACCAGTCCATCATCCTGCCACATTCTTTCCCAGGCCACATTCGCCCCAAGGCGAATGAGCCCTGCACAATTTAGACTGCAAGCGAGCCTTAGCTTTCTATTTGGAGCAGGCAGAAGTCCATAAACAGTCCATCCAACTTTTTATTTCTTTTGATAGGAATAGGTTGGGCATTGCCGTTGCCAGACTGTATCTAATTGGCTAGCAGATTACATCTCCTTCTGTTATGCCCAGGTGGGGCTGCATCTTGAGGGTCATGTCAAGACTCATTCTGTCGGAGCCATGACAGCATCGGTAGCCCATTTACGAGCAGTTCCCATGGAGGAGATCTGCAAGGCTGTGAAGAGGAATTCTATCCACACATTCACATCTCACTATTGTCTGGATAGGGATGGCCAATGCGACAGTAGGTTTTGCCAGACTGATCTGCTGAACCTATTTGAGGTGTAGAACCCAACTCTCCTCACCTAGGGCCCATTCTTTGGATTCAGGCTGTCTCTCCCTTTGTTACCAACAGCACTGTTGTAGTTGTGCCCGTTGGCATCTGGTTGGGAGTCTATTGATCCCCTTTTTGTTGGGGAGCAGCCTGTAGCTAGGGATTCACCTATGTGTGAGGACTACCATCCTGCTTGTCCTCAGAGAAAGCAGAGTTACTTACCTAAACCAGGTGTTCTCCAAGGACAGCAAGATGTTAGCACTCATGAAACCTGCCTGCCAGCTGCGGAGTTGGGTTTCTCCTAATTTTTCATGTATATATATAATTCTATGTTGTAAGACTGGAGAGGGACCCCATATGCACGCTTGGTATAGGGCATGCTGGGCATACTCAGTGTGCCAAGTCAAAGTTTTAGAAACTTTGACATAAGTTTTCCATGTCGGGGCTCCATCTGATGACATCACTCATGTGTGAGGACTAACATTCTGCTGTCCTCGGAGAACATCTGTTACAGGTAAGCAATTCTGATTTACATTTAAAGTTATCTTCTCTGAGATTTGGGACTTTACCCATGTCAAGAGAAGTGTTCCTTCCTTACTGGCCCTACAAGTTTTTGCATCAGCACTGATGCCATGTGAATTCCAGATTGCCTAGGGTTCCAGCCTTCTTTTCTCCCAGATTCAGTGTGTCTCTAATCATTTGCCTCTGGTCCCCTAGTTTCTTCCTGCAACTCTTTCCTCTGTGTACAGACTTTGCCCTTTTGTAGGCCTCCAAGTGTGTGGGGGGGGGGGGGGGGTTTGGGCTAGAGTGTGGTCCCTCTCTCTCTCCAAGCTCTGCAAAAAGACTCCCTAATGTTATATCCTTGTTTTTCCTTCTTGATCAACTTTATTTGTATTCCTATTTTCTTGTCTCTGGATTGTCATTATTCCATGCCTTTTCTTTTTCCTTTCCTATCTTTAATCCCTAACTGCATAGTATTTCACATCACACTCCAGGAGGCTTCATATGTTCTCTCTCCAAGTGCACATCCATGCTTAGTTCTTCATTCTGAGGGAGCTATTTTAAAATCAGAGCCAATCACAGTCAGAATCTTAGTTAAATATAGTAGTCTGTGTTGCCATGCTGAGAAAAATGTCAGCTCAGGTTTCAGCATTTTGGGGGGGGGGGGGGGGGGGGCTTTTTTATTTTGTTGCTGGTAATATTCTACCATGAAACAGGAGTTCATTTTCAGGGCTCAGGGTTCCTTTATTTTGTGACCATTTTCAAAGCATTTGTGGCAGTGATTTGCCATGTAAAAACAGCTTCATTCCATTTAATATTTTTGACAGAATCAGATTCTAAAATAGTATTGGTGTATGTTTGACATGTTCCTTCTGCTTGTGTTTTATTGTAGGCACCGTGGTGGAAGGGTTCTGGGAGGATATTAGCACAGTGATCACCGACTTTGAGTTCATGAGAGCCTCTTGTCACTCCTCTGCCATACCAGGACTCACTCAGTATTTGCAGAGTTTCACCAGACTGATGACATCCATGTTATCAGTGTCAGTTCATTGTGATTTAACAATGGATAATTCAACTGTCCAGGCAAAAACAGTGATTCCTCTGTTTCCAGTGGCCCAGTTGTTACAGTCTGACTTTCATGAGGTGCGTTTGCTGATTTTGGAAGCAGTTCTGTCATGGATGAAGCAGCCAAACTCCCAGCAGTTGACCAAGGACTACAGGAGTGTGCTGGGCATTTTATCTGGCACAGAAAAGATTCTGCTTGACATGGCTGAAAAGGAAAATAATCTTGAATGTTTCTGCATGGTAAGAATTTAGCATGTTTGTTACTGTAAGAGTTAACAAGGCACCATTAGGCCGGTGGTTGCTGTTTGTTATTAATTGGTGTCTGGACTGCAAGAAAAGTTTCAAAGGACAAAGGATATAAGAAACAATCTGGTTGATTTCCCCCTGTTGTTTTGGGGCTCTGAAGACAATTGCCTCAAGAAATTCTGTTTTTTGCCAAATAGCAACTGTTGTAAAAGACTTTGAAGTTAATTTTAAAACTTTTGCGCACTTTTATATGTGTATGTATAGGCACGTGCAAAACTGCTCTGGTATTTTATAACCTGCACGTGTGCAATGCATGTAGGCTATAAAATAGACAAAAATGTACCTGGGAACATGTGCGCACATGTAACCCCCGAGCAAATATATTTTTACACTTATCTAGATAAATTCCAAGTTATCCGGTTAAGTAGCAGCAATTATCCAGATAAATACCGATTTATCCAGCTAAGTGGCAGCAAAAAATCATATGATAAATAGCACTTTTTAGGCCTGGGGCTATTTGACTTAACCGGATAAGTAACGTTTTAAGATTTATCTGGCTAAATAGCTTTGCTGCTACTTAGCCAGATAAATCTGAATTTGTCTGGCTAAGTACAGCTAAGCCACTATGTAGCCGTATGTTATGCGCACAAGAGCCAGGCCTCTATCAAGGGGCGGTACCAGGGGCAGGGAGGGGCAGTCCTGGAGGTGGGGAGGGGGCGGGAAGGGGTAGTCCAGGGAGCGGGGTAGGGCCTTCCAAGGGGTCTGGGAGGAGAGGGGAAGAGGGAGGGAGGGTAGGGAGGGAAGAAAGTTCCCTCCCAGTCCGCTCCTTAATTGGAGCAGACTGGGAGGGAACTTGTAGAGGCCCGATCTCGTCACTGCGCGTAAACTGGGGAAATCTACCCCCCTGCGCGCGTCAGCCAGGATTTTATAACATGCGCGCGCACATGGACACATGTGCGTATTTTTTAAAAATCTTCCTGAAACTGAGGATGTCTATGCACATATCTTATGATTATACACCTATTTTATAAAAGTATGCATTAAAAAATCTTTGCAGAAACCTATGTTAAAAAAAAATGTGAGTTGAAACATGTGTGTACTTTTAGAAAGTGATATGCGATATTTTATAAACTGTGCATCTCCCACTGTACTGTTTATAAAATGCAGGTGTAAGTTTAGGTGCACTTACTTATGCGTGTGTGTACTGAGTTATGCACACTATTGAAAATTACCCTTCCTATATTTATCATGGGTGAAAAATAAATTAAAGGAACACAGGAGGTGGAGCCCGGCCTACAATGGGTTATTTGCTCACATATTTATATAGTTTTTTTCTGTTGCCCAGGTTTGAAATATCTCTGGAAGATCCTTTGCTACAGCCTCATATATATAGTCTATGAGAGCAATTTTGTTAATTTTCTGGCAAAATAGGCAAATTTAGCTCAAATAAGCCATGCTTTTTACTATATTCTTTGCTTTGAGGAAGAAAGGTGACATAAGCTTCTTTTGTCTAAAATCCAGTGGCTGCATTTTTTCATAGAAAAGCTACTTTAAAAAAGTCAGTACCACTTTCTCCACATACACCTTTTTTTTTTTTTTTTTATTCTTTATTTATGAGTTTATAAATTTACAAAGTAAATCAATTCATATAAAATTCAATTTATTTACATTGAAAAAATTTTTTTTTTGGAAAAAACAGGTTCTTATACACATAAAATTGTATTCACAATTAATTAATCATTACCATAATTATTTATGTGACCTGGTTCCAATTTTACCAAACAAAATATGGGATGCCTTATATAAGCAAGATTTAACAAAAAAGAAAGAAACAAGTTCTTATACTTGATAATACAGAAGTATTACAGATATTTATAGCCTCCAATTTCCGTCCGATCTCTAACCTCCCTTTTATTGCCAAGCTAATGGAAAGAGTTCTTTCAAGGGGCTAACTGAAAGACAGAAAATGTAGTTTAAAACATGATTTGCATAATTACTGCATGTGGTATGATTTCTTTCAGGTAGAGTTGTGTATGTATACATGAATGATGCCTACAGTATGAGTGTTGTGATTGTATTTGAGAGAGAACCTTTGTAGATGAAGTATGTTTGAAAGGGAGGCACATATTTGGTGACAGTTTTAGGATTGTTGTATAGTATATAGAGTATGACAAAGTGCTTTTAAAAAGGTGTATTTTTTTTCTTTTTTTTTTCTAATTCTGTTCGTTATCCTAATCTTAGATTTGTTAATTTCCCTAAGTGCAAATTAGTCTCTTCTAGAGAACAGTTAAAAAATTATTTCATTGAAATATTGTCACTTACATCAGAAAATCTTCCAGTGATAACAAATGTTTATTTTTAAAACTGAGAAAAATCAAGGTGAGAATTTAGAACAAATATCACAGGAAATAACATTAAATGTTACAGAACTGATTGAAAATGGTCCAGTAATGATTGGAAAACCAGCAGGAAATGATCCAGCACACAGATACTGACCCCAGCTCCATAATTACGGGGAGAGTTACTCGACAGACAGAGCCATTCTGTTTGAAGATGGAATCCCAAATGACATGAAATCTTACTTTGTGACTTTCGAGTGGGTAGCTGAGGTTGCTGTCTGGCTTCCTAATCAGCGAGCCACCCAACTCACTTTTTTTGTAACCAAAAAGATGCAGGCAGTTTACCACATCCAGGATGATGAGGAAGCTAAGGACTATATTGCATTAAAGGCAGGCATTCTGGATTATCTGGGGCTGAACCCAGAGACCTACATATGCTTCTGAGCAGCCCTCCTAGTCTCAGACAGGAATGCCTTTATGTGCTTTCCCAATACCTGAAGGACACGTGAATTGTTGGCTGAATCTTGCCCAATGTTTAGGAAAGAAAATGGCCACACTTAGTGCTTGAACAATTTGTAGATGATCGATACTATATACCCAAGAGTGGATCTGGAGACAAACCCCTGCCAAGTTAGAAGATGCTTCTGGTAGGCCGAGAGATTTTTGGAAACACAGACACCCTGGAAGACCCTTGCAGATGAACCCCAGGAAGCAAGGGACTAGTGCTTTCTATAAATTTCACTTAATAAATTGACTCAGGCTTTACGTAGACCAAAATGACTTCAGTATATTAATACAGGCTTTAGTCCTACCAGTCCTGCAATTCGCTGCACTATGGGATACCTATAAAATTTGTGAAATGTCTGCAAGCAATCTAAAATGTGACTGCTCAGCTAATCATGGGAATAGGCAGCATGTAATTCCAAACCTGATGACTCTGCACTGGATGCCAGTCGAAATGAGGATTAAATTTAAATTTCTAATGTTGGTCTTTACAGTGCTGCATGAAAAGGACAAAAGTATCTTAAACAAGCAATTAGGATATATACACTGTATCATAACCTTTGTTCTACTAATATCCATCAACTAGCAATTCCCTCATTAAGTCAATCAAAACTTCAGCCAACTCATAGTCAATCTTTCTTGATAGCCGGTCCAACACTATGGAACCTTGCTACCTATGGAGGTGAGAGAAGTCATTGATTGATATCTCTGTTTTAGGAAATGACTGAAAGCCTACTTGTTTACAGAAGCATATTCCAGTTATATCTCCTAAAGGTTCAACACTAGAACAACTCACTGGTATTAAATTTATTGTCCAGATATATTTTTATTGTTGAGTCTGCATAAAAATTCAGTATGCAGAATAGAAATGTTGTTATTAAATACATAAAACAAGTTCAGTCCCTTCCCCCTTCAGAAAATAATAAAGTTCTTCCAGGGAACACTATCAAAAAATGCCTGAAGCTCTACCTTTTACAGTACAGGTTCAGGGTGAGCCAAGAGCGCCTTTTCTTAGCATCTTCAAATACCTCTACATCCCTAAAGAGTTGGTAGCAGTACCCATTTATCCTCTCTTTCTGGAGGCATGGAAAATTATGTGGGAAGTCAAATCAAACTTTATTTTTAAATGTAATTTCAAAATTGTCCAAGGCAAGTTGCACATACCATACTTTCCTGTTGGTAAGAAGATGGACACCAAGGGCCAGATTTTCGTACCTATGTGCGGGCGTAGATTTGTGCACGCAACCCGGCGCGCACAAATCTATGCCCGATTTTATAACATGCACGCGCAGCCGCATGCATGTTATAAAATCTGTGGTTAGCGCGCACAACATTCCCTCCAAGGCCGCTCTGAAATTGGAGCGGCCTCGGAGGGAACTTTCCTTCCCCCCCCCCCCCCCCACCTTTATTTTTTTCATTTACGCCTGCCTCTGGGCAGGTGTAAGTTGCGCACGCCGGCCAAGTGCCGGTGCGTGATCCCCTGGCACGGCCACTGTGCCGGAGGCCTCGGTCCCGCCCCCGGACCTCTTCGCCCCTTTTTTCAAAGCCCCGGAACATACGTGCGTCCCGGGGCTTGCGCGCATCGCTGTGCCTATGCCGGATTTACGCACCCATGGCTTTTAAAATCTGGCTCCAAGTATCTTGTCGAGACAACCAAAGGAGTCAATAAGCCTCATTTGCGACTCTAAAATGTGGTTGTCAAATCCACCCTTTCAGGATGGAGCAAGATGTCAGACATGTTCTAGTCCAGCTCCAGATGATTGTCACTTTTGTTTAAATTCCTGCTTGCTCATTACCTGAAGAGATGGTCAAGAGAAAAGGCAAAATGAAGGTGTTACCATTCAATCTTAAGTCTGTTCTGTCTCAGGCCTGATTGATTAATTTGTCTCCCAGGGAGCTGCAACACTTCAAACATCTAGAACAATGCCATTGGAAGGTTTAGTGGGGGAGCGAGAGCCATTATCTTTCATGGCCCTAGAAGTTTTCGTTAGCCTGAAAGAACGACGAATACCAACAGTGATGGGGTGTCCTTCACGCCCATGATTTCCGCACCGTCATGCAAACCACCATGTTATCCAAACTCGATTATTGCAACGCCCTTTTCCTAGGCCTCCCAGCCTCTACTACTAAACCTCTTCAAATCCTCCAAAATGCCATGGCACGTATCCTAACAAACACAAGAAAATCCGATCATATCACTCCCATACTACAAAATCTCCACTGGCTCCCCATTGCATTCCGTTCCCAATACAAAACACTCACCATCCTACATAACACCCTATACAAAAACAGCTCCCCCTGGCTTGAAGATATGCCTCAATTCCGGCAATCGAACCGCCCCACCAGAAACGCCCTTGCCGGCACCCTCCAAACCCCCTCACTCAAAATTGGGCACCTCACTGCCACCAGGGAAAGAGCCTTCTCTATCGCGGGCCCCTCCCTCTGGAACTCCCTCCCGGCCAAACTCCGACTAGAACCATCCCTGAGCCACTTCAAAAAAGGAATAAAAACATGGCTGTTTAAACAGGCCTACCCCAACTCCTCTCAACCCTAGGCCTCCCACGCATACAGGAACCTGCATTCTATATACAGCCCTTCCCACCTTTCCCACCCTGGTAACCCTTCCAGCACACCCCATGCTCCCCCTAACTCCCCCCCCCCACCCCCCCCCCCCCCCCGCCTTTTAGCCTCTTCAGCCTCCCCCCCCCCAACCTTCTTTACCATATCATTCCCTCCCTTACCTCTACCTCCCCTTTCGCATATATTCTCCCCCCCTTTCCCTCTCCCCTCACCCCTCCCCCCAACGTTGTAAATAAGTTCACATATGTAATATGTAATTTTAAACCCATATCTTTCCAATTAAGTTATCCATGCTTGCTTTCTCTTTTCTCTCGTACTTCGCTTTTTACCTTGTTCTTTTTATCCAATTATTATCCAATTTCTCCCAGTTAAACCCCCTTGTTCAATGTAATTTCCTTTCTCAGTTAATTGTGAACCGACATGATGTGTCCTACGAATGCCGGTATATAAAATGTTAAATAAATAAAAATAAAAAAATGTTTCACAGGTGCAGTCCACAACTGAGAATGTCAGTACTCCAGTGGGTCTGAGTCAAACTTCTGCTTGAGCAGTGGCATCTAGCTATTTTAAGCTGCTGAAGTCTTCATTAGCTCCCTTGGAGGCCATAGCAGCAGAGGACTAGAGTCGGGCTGGCTTGCACTTGGAAGAGAAAGCTTGAGATTCCATTATAGTCAGCATTCCATCCAGAGAAACCCAACTTGTTCAGCCAGAAAGTGATTTGGATGACTATTGAGGGCTGGGTAAGACCCTCTTAGGACAGTATTCGCAACATTCTCCTCTACTGCCGTTTGTGACTGAGAAGGTCCAAACCCAGAAAGTTGGTCTTGTGGACAGCATGAGGAGGCTGGGATGTTTGGAAAGTAAAACTTATACAGTTCAACAGAAGGAGTCCTTTTTTTTTTTAATTTTTTATTTATCACCATTTTATAGATTACAAACAAAGATAACTTTGCTTTGAAAAATAAGAGTGTACATCAAAGAAAAAATGTTTTACTTTATCCTTTACAGCGGTATATATATATATATATATATATATATATAGAAATACTCTCTTTCTACTTGCGGTAATATGGGGGGAAAAACATAAGGAAATAAAGGGGAGAATGAGGAAATTGAAATACTAATCTCATCCAGCTACCCTGATCGCCATATCATACATCTTTGCACGGTTAATTGCTGTTGGTATTTTGCTCTTTAGAACACAAAAACTGCCTAAGCTGATCAGGGTTATAAAACACAAAGGTATTTCCAGAGGATTTAACAACACACTTAGCAGGATAGAAGGAGTCCTTTTTGGTTAAGGGTAACATTTATTTACATAGGTCTATCATAGCCTACCAACTCTGCTGGTAGGCTATGATATCATGCAGCCTATTATTCTTTTCTGTTTTAATGTCATGTATGATCCAGCTATACATCACATGAAGCTCTACATGTTATTTTGATAACAGCAGAGTCATTTAGGATTCAATATTCAAACAATCTAGGCACTTAAAATCTGTGTAAATGAAAATTTACCCCTACTGAGTACCTAAATTTAGGTGCCTGTTTTCACTAAACTAAAAAGCAGGTGGGGCCAAGGCAGGGAAAGGAAATTAGGAGTTGAGTACTGATTTCTAGCATTAGGCGCCTATAGATGAAGAAATAGACTCAGATTTAGGTACCTCAGTTCTAAGCACCTATTTGATGAATTTTCATTCTAAAATAGGTGTCTAAAGATGGCTGAAATGTTGTTAAATATAAGGCACTTGGATCAGGGGCTCAGCATCCTTTGAAAATTCGCTTCTTAGAAGCCAACTGTTGAGGTACAGAATACCAAAGCTGACATAGAAACCACTAAACATTTATAGCTTTGAGAATGAAATTATTTCTCTCTTGCATTTTGTTTGTATAATTGAATGCTTATAGCATCCACATATTTCATGCTACAGTATATATTTGCAGCTCCTTTAGAACATGTTCTGATCACCAACACTTTGCATGTCTGCAGGTGCTGAAAGTTCTTTACCATATGGATGTCGTCAAAGTGCTTCTGAAAGCAGGAAAGAATCAGACAGAGTTCTTACACCGGATTATGAGAATTGCTGGCTCACCCAATTACAGGTATTGCTTTCCAAATGTTTAGGTTTAATTCTGCAGAATATGCATTGGTAAATATATGTGGAAATAAAGACAGTATGGATTTATTAAATAAAATGTAAATACAGAAACATATTTTGATAGACATTATACATGGATGTGTATAAGTAGGTGTGCTTTCTGATAATGTGAATCACTGCGTCACATTTACAAGTGATATTATCTGATGGCACTGACAGGGAACATGTTTCCAGAGCTTTCAAGAAATTCTTAGGGATCCCTCTGTGCATATGCAGCAGTTTCCAGGTCCTCGTGACTACAGGCCAATGCAGAAAGGTATGTCTAGCCAAATGCACATCGCTATCTGTAATTCAATGCATAGTTTCTGTGTGAAAAACTTATTGCTGATGCAGCAAGAAATTTTGCACACAGAAAATGTGCATTACTAAATGGGAATACTACTTAGTGCCCTTGCATGGAAATCCCATGAAAATGAGGGCACTACGAAGTACTACCTGATGCAGAGAGACTGCATTTGGCCAGCACACTTTCTTAGCACTGGAAACTTAACTTCTGGGTCAGAGGTGGAGTTACGTTTCCAGCACTACTGTACTGGCACTTAAAACCCTTAAAAAAAGGCTAACTAAAGACAAACCACGCCAGATAAGTACTGATGTGTCTAGCTAAGTGGCTGCAGCTCACTGTTGCCAAATAGCCAGATTAATCAGTTTTTATCTGAGTAAGTGGCTGTAGCTGCCACCACTTACCTGGATAATGCCAGAAATCTGCCTGTCAGGGATGTCTCCTCCTTTTCCTGAGTTAAAATGTGCTTTTCCCCTGTGTCTGCTCTATGATGTTGCCAAGGGCCATCAAGATATGAAAAATGAGAGAGACTACTGCACACGCATCTTAAATTTCCATCTAAATTTTGTGTCAAACTTTCACCTTATTCAGTCATTCATTCTTCCAACATTTTTGCCAAAAGCCACAGGTGAATAAGGCCAACACACTAAATGGTAAGAGAGTAATTTCATTCTAATTGGTACCCAGACATTAAATAGATCTCAAGCTATTTCTTATTGATTAATAGTAGTTTATGGATTTTTCCTCTAGGCACTTATCCAAACCTTTTTTAAACCCAGTTACACTAACTGCCATAACCACATCCTCTGTTTACCTTTTTTCACTGTGAAAACAGATCATTTAATCCTACTCTCTTTTTCCTTAATTAGTTTGTAATCCACAAAAGGACATCACCTCCTATCCCATGACATATTAGTTTTCTTAGAAGTCTCTCATGAGGGACTTTGTCAATCTCCTTCTGAAAATCCAAATACACCACATCTACTGATTCACCTTTGTCCACATGTTTACTCACCCCTTCAAAAAAATTTAGGAGATTTGTGAGGCAAGGCTTTCTTTGGGTAAATCCATGCTGGCTGTGTCCCATTAAACCATGTCTATCTAAATGTTTTGTGATTTTATTCTTTATAACAGTCTCCATGATTTTTCCCAGCACTGAAGCAGGCTCACTGGTCTCTAGTTTCCCTGATCACCCCTGGAGCCTGACTGGCAGCACAGCCATCTCCCTTCTTTGCTCACATGCTGCCATCTTTGGAAATCATCCCTAGATGTGTTGGCATAGAAGGAAGAGATTCCTGTGAGGTTTGCCCAGCGATTCCTGCAGCTCTCAGAATTTTTTCAGCCTCTACTGAGATTTTAATCTTTGAAATTACTCCATTGATGGTGAAAGCAAATCCAAATGGGAACAACCATTTTAAAGGATAGTTTCCATGTGGATGACCACTGTAATGTCCCTCAGGCCTCTCCTTTTGCACATAATTATGGAGGACAGATCAGAAAAATTCACAATAGTGTGCTTTTACCATTTAATGCTCCCAGCTTCTTAGCAGCTGCAAACACACATCTTTCATGTTGAAATTATGGAAGCAGTTAATAATGTTGTGAGGCAGGTTCCTCACCAGAGATCCGAGTGTGCGGTACGCTTTGTCAATAGTGACATACAATCCCTTGGCATGATTCTTAGACTCTTCAGGAAGAGTGAAGTATAGCCTTGCAAATATTCATCACCACTTTCCTGCAGTCTGAAGAATCAGAGCTCTCCGGGACACCTCGAACCACAAATTGCATCTATGAGACCTGTTTTCAAGGTCTTCCAATTTCTCATATATGTGCTGTTCTGCCTCCTTGATGGAGTTGTGCAATTGAGCAGATGAATTGATCTGCACATCCACCCATGACTCGACCACATCCACCCGCCTACCATTTGCCACTATTTCACTGCAGAGGTCTGCAAGAGTCTCTAGAATCTCTCCCTTAATTGCATTCATACATTTCTGCATGTCGCAGAATCATGATGAGAAGTCTTGCTTGTGAAGACCACTTCTCCTGCTAAAGCGAGTGAATCTTCAGAGCCCCTAAGGCCTACTTCCAGTGAGACGCGGCCTTCCTCCCCAGCCATGCTTCATGCATCATCCGGATCAGAGGTGTTTTTCATTTATGAAAATTGTTTAAAGTCCACCATTTTCTTCTTGGTAGCCATCAACAGTGAGTATTCAGCTGGACTCAATCAAGAAATGCACCATCCTAGGCTGGATAGTCACTATTTAGGAGGTTTTAACTCAGTAGGGCCAGAAGCCTCTTTGTTAAGTTGCCATTTGGTATGATAACATCACTTTCCCCCAGATCAGTGCTTTTTAATATATTTATAAATGATCTGGAACACGGTACGATAAATGAGATGATCCGATTTGCAGATGAGACAAAATTATTCCAAGTTCTTAAATCTCAAGTAGATTGTGAGAAATTGCAGGAGGAACTTGCAAGACTTGGAAATAGGCATCCAAATAGAGGAAATTTAATGTGGATAAGTGCAAAGTGATGCACTTGGGGAAAAGTAACCCACATTGTAATTACAAAATGTTAGAGTCCATATTAGGAGTTACCAACCAGAAAAAGGATCTGGGCATCATCATGGGCAACACTTTGAAATCATAGGCTCAGTATGCGGCAGCAGTCAAAAAAGCATACAGAGTATTAGGAATTATTCGGAAAGGAGTGGAGAATAAAACGGAGAATGTCATAATAATTCTAAATCGCTTTGTGGTGAGACTGCACCTAGAGAAGTGTGTGCAATTCTGGTCGCTACATCTCAAAAAAGATATAGCTGAACCGCAAAAGGTGCAAAGAAGGGTGACTAAAATGATAAAGGGGATGGAATGGCTCCCCTATGAGGAAAGGCTAAAGAGATTAGGGTTGTTCAACTTAGAGAAGAGATAGATGAGGAGGGATATTATAGAGGTCTACAAAATCACGATTGGAATAGAACACTTGTTTACTCTTTCAGAAAATTCAAAAACTAGGAGACACTCCATAAAGATAATAACTAGCACATTCAAAACCAATTGGAGAAAATTCTTTTTCACTCAAAGCACAATTAAGCTCTGGAATTCACTGCCGGAGTATGTGATAAAGACATCAAGATGAATTTTCAAAGTCCAGCGCATGCCAAAACCGGGGAGATATGCGAGCAAGTCAGGTGAAGGCATGAAAAGTAGATTTTAAAAGCCGCACGCATACATGTGTACTTGCCACTATGCACACTATGGACAGGGCATTGAAATCTGTGCATAAATTCTTACACACAAAGGTGCGCGCCGGGATCCCCTACCATGTAACTTTACTTCTGCTATGGATGGTGTGTAAGTCATAAAACAAAAAAAACTAAACAGATCAGCAGGGCTTTGAGGTTCAGGCTAGCGGGGGAAGGAAGGCTATTAAACTAAGGGATTTGTAATTCCTATTCCTTAACTGGGCGAACTGGGAACAAACTGGGAAAATGGGCAATGATGGTACACATGTCTTTTAAAATTCCTCCACTTATGTAGTTGAAACAAGATTTGCACGGATAAGCCCGTGTCATCCTAAAATTGCACGCACTATCTACTGTTTGAGATCCTGCCAGGTACTTGTGACCTGGATTGGTTGCTTTGGAAATAGGATAGTGGTCTTAATGAACCCTTGGTCTGACCTAGTATGGTAATTCTTTAGTTCTTAAACTCTTATAATAGCCAGTATCCTGCAACAGTTCAGGGGTAGATTCTGCAGCACAAGTTTAAAAAAAATTCTGCATTACAGTTTTCAAGATTCTGCAGATTTTTATACATTTACATATAGTTGATATTTCTAAATTGCACAAAATACAATTTAAAAAAAAATCTAAAAATATGGTAAATGTGGTAGTTAAAGAACATAAAGGCCCATCTAGTCTGACCAGCAGTGGTTTGATGTGCATCTTCCCAAAATAGATCAGATTCCTACTTGGAACCCAATTCCCCAGCATCATGGTGTCCTCTTTAGAGTTACAAATGCTGCTCTCTGCAGGTTACCCAGTGCTTTCTAGGAAGCACAATGCAGCCAAATCACTGCTGCCTTGGGCTGAAACTATTAAAGTTGATGATATAACCAAGCCTTTCATCTCCCTTACCATGAACAGGCAATACCTCTGAAAATGTTACTGTCCTTGCCATTCCTCCCCTCAAATCCTCCTCAGCACCAGATGGCCCCTTTCATTTCCCGTTGGCAAGCAGCTGGAAGAAATCATTTTCAGGTCACATTCTTCTCCTCTGCCATCGAGGGCCAGGCTTCTGTAAATCATATGAGACATTGTGGAGAGTGTGGTATCCTGTGCTGCTGAAACAGGGACTGGGCTGCAGAGGGAGGAGAACATGCCTGAATCTACCGTTTTCCTCCCCCTGGCTGGTGACTTGATCAGTGGGGAAAGGGAAGAGGAAGAGGTGATTGGCCTGCCAGTAGGTAGGTGAGGGGGGAAGAAGGGATCCAGTTGGTGGGGAGAGAAGGAACTGATATTGAAGAAATAGGAGTGAGGCCTCCTAACCAACCCAGCTCCTCAGCTGCTAGTTTCCCATGGTTCCATGGGGAACTCAAAAATTGGTGCCCTTGCTGCTACCATGGAATCACAGGAAATCAGGGGCTGTTACCATACAGATCATTAGGAAAATTTTAGTGAATTGCTGGTCACCCACTCTGAGTGGTGGCAAATTTCACAATGAAAATCGCACAATATGTGATGATTTCACTGCAGAATGTGCCATAATTTTCAGCAGCTCACTGCAGAACTTACATGGCAAACACAGATAAAATCTATCAGATACCTACAGGAGTTTACCAGACAAAATCTATATGTTCTGCTTTGACTGTGGCAAACATCACACATCCCTCACTGTCAGGTTAGCATTATTTTAGAGATGGATAGATGAATGCCGGAGGTGCTGCAGTGCAAAGGAGGCTCTGGCCTGAAGACCCTGTGCCTGGGTTTCATAGCCCACATTTTTATGTGGAGAGATCTGTCTACATATACATCAGTTACACAGTCTTTAAAAGAGCTGGTTGAATAGAATGCAAGTAGACATGAAAGGAACTAGAATAATCAAGTTGTGAATGTTCATTGACATATGTCACCTAAACACTTCTGAACAAAAGATAAAAACCATGAAAACACTGTGTGCTGACTGTGTAATTGGAAATTCACCATCTATTCAGCATATAATCAGTAGCTGAGGAAGCATAATTTAGAGAGTTTTGCATTCATAAAACATGAAATCCAAAAGATTGAATAACCAAGGAACCAGTGGGGGGTTTCCTCTTCTTTGAATGCATATTCAGGTGTTGAAAATTCATAAGAATGAGGTTGGATTGAATTTCAGATTAACAGCAACAAATCACGTACAATATGTTCAGAAAGCAAGAGAGGATTTTAATATTTACTACCAGTGTTGATTAACAAGTATTTATTGACGTACAGCAGTGGCGGAGCTCTTGTTGCAGTTTTTACTTTATGTTCTCTTCCTTATGTTGTTATTTTTAGTGTGGAAATCCAAAGTATAGCTCTTATGTTGTCCTCTACATTGGTCATCCATCTTGTTCAGAGCTGCCAAGAGGTAAGACTAATTCAGGTAATGGATTTGATGTAAATAGCATGATAACAATTAATGATGATGAATGAAAAGTTCTAATTGTATAAATTCTCACTTTTTAAGAGTATCTACTTTCAGCATTCAGAAGATAGACATAGTCATGTTAATGCTTTAAGAGGCAGAGACAGTACAAGTCCATAATGGGGTTGGCCAGCAGATAAATTCCTGTGCCGCCAACAGAGGTATTTTACTGTCTGGTTTTGAGGGTGTAAATGAACAGAGAAGGTGAGTGGGAGATGGAGAAGGGGGTGGGAGGTGAGGGGAAATCTGTTTATTTGTACTCAGATTTTTAAGTAGTGACAGAATTCTGACTATCCTGTCACAAACAGAGACTTGCACTGTCGAATCACAAGCATCTGATTTGCCTGTAGAACTTTTTATTATGCAGCATCTGAATGAAAACAATCTTGTTATATTCTGAAATGGAATGTGCTGCATGCAAATCCCTGGTGTTATAATATAATTTATTCTTTCTTTTCATCTTTCAGCTGGTCAAGCTGAGGCCCTTTACCTTTAATTCTCAGAAGTAACCCAATTAATTGACTGTGGTTAGGTTCAGGGAGCACATTCTATATTATTGCTTTTCATCACTGTCTTTTTCCTTGGTATCTCGTTTTTTCCACTCATAGTTCCCTCTTGGCTAACTATATATCAACAGGTTCAATATCATCGGTGTTACAACAGATGTAGAATAAACCAGATCTGAAGAGAAGATCTGCATTTAATATAAAGGAACAAAGACCCTGCGACAGAGGGATTTGGCAAGCAGGCAGAAATGGGTTAAGGATGAGAGAGAGGGATGGGACAAGGAGTGGGGGATCATGATTGGCCAAGGAGGGGATTCAAAGGGCTAGACTGCAGGTAGGGGCTCCCCTCCCCCCCCCCCCCCCCCCCCCGTTGGCTTGGCATGTCATTCCTGCCCCCAACCTCCCCTTGTTGTTAGATGGGAGTGGGGTTTAAAGGTTTGTTGCAGCATAGAACATGGTGACCAGCAAGTTAACAGGGCCTCCCAAACCTCCCATTCACTCTATCTTGGTCAACGGCAGCTGCCCAGGGGGAGGTAAAGATGTCACAGGACCAGGGGCCCGCCTTTAGGAGATCTGGATCCCTTGCACTTCAGTGGCGGCCAGGGAGAAGAAAAGGGGCAGAGCACGAGCAGCGCTCAGCTGAGGTCAGGTGACTTCTACGATCCAGACCTCAGCCCCCAGCTTCTACGGCCAGGTTTTCTAGGGTGTCAGCAGCTTGTTGGCTTATTGAGTTGGTCGCTGGTCACCTGGGGAGAAAATTCAATGATATTTTGATATGCTATGTATTAGTTTTGTTGTAATTGCATTATTGGTTAGTGTATTGCTCTATTGCCCCAGCCATAATCTGTCCATAAACATTGTTTGAATTCTATCTTGTTTTGAGGTTTAATTCCAAGGTGAGAGGGAGATAGGGTGGGACAGTTGGGACATAGGGAAGCAGGGTCAAAGGCCTAACCCCTGCCCGTATTGGTCTCTCACACAATTACAATATACATCTATTTTTCATAGAGCCTAATTTATTTGTAGAATGCTTTATTAGCATTCAGATCATTGATTCTAGTAAGGTAATAAGTAGTTTGCTTGTTCACTTTTTAATTTTATGTACATATAGCAGCCCTGAATTTGGACAGTGGATAACTCATACATATTGTGTGTTTTCAGGATTTGCAGCCATTGGAATCTGCGTTGAAAGAGTGGGTTCTATTGTTAGCCAGTTGTTGTGAAGATGCACTACAAACGGAACTTAAACTAGCAGCTGCAGAAGTCCTGGTCAGCATTACATCCATATTCCTGATCAACCAGCATCTTGTCCTGGGTGAGGTCATTATACTCTGTAGATCCCAGTTAAATACCAAATTCTCATGTGGCAGAATATGCATACGGTATAATAAACCATGTAACTACAAAATGAAATTAGCTTTGCCAGTAGTTAAAAGAATTGAATTTTGTTTGGATACACACGTCAAAAGCCAATTCTGATGGTGTGTTACATGCTGCTTAAGAACAAAAGAACATAAGAAATTGCCATGCTGGGTCAGACCAAGGGTCCATCAAGCCCAGCATCCTGTTTCCAACAGAGGCCAAACCAGGCCACAAGAACCTGGCAGTTACCCAAACACTAAGAAGATCCCATCCTATAGATGCAATTAATAGCAGTGGCTATTCCCTAAGTAAATTTGATTAATAGCCGTTAATGGACTTCTCCTCCAAGAATTTATCCAAACCTTTTTTGAACCCAGCTACACTAACTGCTTGTTTAGATGTTTGTGGTTTCTTGGGAAAAACACTCCGTTTAGGATGCAGGTAACCTGAATAGGAGCGTGGGTTTCTTTTATGGAGGTGCATAAGCTAGCTGGCAAATGCGTGCATAAGTTACACCAATTTTCAAAATGGTCTTACATGTGTAAGTCCATTTTGAAAATTATCCTGGCAAAACTACATGCACAGAATGATGCCTACTATTTGGTATATATAGTTTTGCCAAGAGAATTTAAAATCAAAAAGTGTAAGTCTCAACCTCACTCATGCTTCATCCTCTTGAATGCCTCTCCCCTCTGCTCATAATAAGCACAAAAATAGCTCTAAAGAGCTATTTTTGTGAGTAAAGCTCTACTTTATCCGCAAACAACCCTTTGAAAATTATTTCCCCTAAAGTTTCTCTCTTTTACTAACATCCCTGATGATTAGAGCATGAGTCTGGAAAGATAGTCCAAAAATCATTTAAAGCAGAAGTCCATTTTAACCAAAACTCATCTTCAAGCCAAATATGAAAAATTCCCTGCATGACAGAAGAATAAAAAATAACTTTGTGTTGCTTGGTTAACTCGGTGTCATTCCCTGTCTTATGACTTTAGTAAAGTGTACATTGTTCCTTAGAAACATGGAATGGAAGACCCATCTAGTCTGCCCAAATTATTTCCTGTTGCAATACCACTGATCACACTTGATCTCCAGCTTTACCTTCACTTCCTCACAACTAAGGATCCACTGTGCTTAATCCAGGCATTCTTCAATTCTGTTACTGTTTTGCCTCCAACACCTACAGCAGCAGGCAATTCCATGCATCCACCACCACATATTTAGATCTTTATGTCTCATTTCATAGGGCTTTTGGTGTAGATCTTTCCCTGGACTGCCTCTACTCTCTCTACAAGGTTTTGGAGATGATAGCTTCACATCTGGATACAGTACTCCAGGTCTCACTAATCATTTGAACAGAGACATTATCACCTCCTTTTTTACTGCTAGTATTACCTCTTGGAATGCCACCTTAGCATTCCTCTGGCTCTCATTACTGCTTTGTTGAACTATTTTCTCCGAGGATAAACAGGATGATAGTCCTTACAGATGGGTGACATCATCAGTTGGAGCCCGATACAGAAAACGTATGTCAAATTTTCTAGAAACTTTGACTAGGCACACTGAGCATGCCCAGCATGCCCTATACCACGCATCCACGCAGGGTCCCTCTTCAGTCTCTTTTTTCCACGGAGATGTCAGCATCATGCTTGAATTGAGTTGTAAAACTTTTGGCTTTTTGCCTCGTGGAAAAATTATTTTTTTTTGCGTTTTTTCATTTCTCTCTTCTAAAATCCGTCACTTGGTCCCTCTTGGTACCTCCTTCTGTGCACCGGATGACCCCAAAGGGAAGTCACTTTGACTCAACAAGATGGACAACCTCTTCAGGTTGAGGAAGTCCAAACCATTGGCATCAGAGGACCTCAGAGCTGCACCAGTGTCGAGGTTGTCAGTGGATAAGGACGCCGGAGACCAACCATTGTCGATCTCCTCTGGGCGTCGGGTACATTGTCCTCGACCAGGCCAAGCATCGTGGGAAGACCAAGAAGCATCGGCACCAGTCACTGTCTATGCACAGTGCTGAGCTCGGGGCACACAGGCTTTTTTCCCACGATGCCCCTTGAAGCGATCCCATGGGGAAGAGTGCCAAACCTCCATCAATGCCTGGGGTCCACAATGGTCTTCATTGGTCCTGGTGCCAGTCGTCAATCCCCTTGGTGGGTCGGAGGAAGATCTAGCCACCCTTCCTTCCTCCCAGTCGTTGTTGGCATCGGCAGTGTTCGAGGAGGAGCTGTAGCGCCAAGTCAAGCTAGCGCTGGAGTGGGCGCTGGAGTGGGCGCTGTAGGGCTTCGCTGTAGGGCTTCGGTCCCTCAGCACCAACGGCATTGGAGCTGGTGCTGCCCATGCTCATACGGCTTTTGGAGAAGCTCAATGTGCTCATCAGTGCCTTACCGAGTTGACCTTCACGGGGTTTGTCAGGGTGATGGTGGAGGCCATCCCATGCCAGCTTTTAACTGAAGCAGACTTTGGGCACAAAATACTTGAGGTTCTTAAGTTCATGGAGCCTCCTAAGGAGATCATGGCAGTCCCAGTATACGAGATCCTTATGGAGTTGCTGCTGAGGATTTGGGAACACCCCCTCCCAGTGCCTCCCATGAATAAGAAGGCAGACGGGGTTTACCTCATCCAAAAGTCTGCCGGATTCTATAAGCATCAGCTGCTCCACCAATTGGTGGTGGTCGAATCTGCCCTCGAAGGCCATGCACTCTCGGACTCACTCCTCAGCGCCCCCAGGGAAGGACCACAAAGCATTGGACGCTCTTGGGAGGAAGCTGTTCCAAGCACCATACTTATTGCCTGCCTCACTGCCTGCCAGCTCTATACGAGCCAATACTTGCATGACATCTTCCCCCTAGCAAAGACTACTAAATACTGTTATTAGTTCCCCTCCTCCACCTAGCTTATCCTTCCCTGTCCCTCCCTTCCCCCCCCCCCCCTTCTATCCCTTTCATTGACATCAGTGGTCTGGTACCTACCAGCCCACCTGTACATATATTGTTTATTGTTATTTTATATTTTTTCTCAAATATCCACCTGTACATATATTGTTTATTGTAATTTATTTTTTGAATGTTCCTTTAAATCTCTCTTTCTCTATCCTTCCTACTGCTGTCCTCTCTCCTCCTTCATTGCTGCTCCCCCTTCCCTGTTTATTGTATTTCACTCTATTGTTAACTTGTTATAATGTAAACCGGCATGATGTTCCGACGAATGTCGGTATATAAAAATCAACAAATAAATAAATAATAAATAAATCTGGAAGCAGATGCAGGAAGTGTCTGAACAGCTGCTTCAATGGCAGCAAGATACCCTCATGTCGCTGGTGCACAAGGGCTTGGAGTGTGGAAAAACATGAGGTCCATGCGACCTATTATGTTTTCAAAATGGCATAGAGGGTCTCTGCAGTGGGAATCAGTGTCCGCATACTGGCATGGCTGCGGGCTTGGATCTCAGACCAGAGGTACAGGAATGACTTACTGACATACAGTGCACTGGAGAGAATCTCTTCGTAGATAGAGTGAAGGATGCTGTGGCCCAACTCCGGGACCACCATGAAACCCTCCAACAACTCTGCACTAGCACTCTGGACCCCGTCCTCCTCATCCAGGAGGCCGTCAAGCCAGGGGCCAAGGAAGTCTTTCTTTCGCCAAAGGAAATAATATCCTCTGCCTCTTCAAACCCGTAAACATCATCAGAGCTCTTGGGGCCATTCCAGGCAGCAGAGAGCTCCTAAGCCCCAACCAGCTTATCAGTCAACTCCGGGGACGGGGTTTTGACTGGGCTGTAGGGAGCGTAAGCCAGTTGTCCCTACCCGCTACGATGGACCCTCTGGTCAGGGGCAGGCTGCAGATCTTTGCGAACTGGCGGCCCAGTGTAACCTTGGATCAGTGAGTTTTGTCCATTGTCTGCTGGGGTACCATTTAAACCTATTGGGTGTCCTGCCAGATTGCCATCCATGCCCATTTTGGAGGCTGGTAGCGCATCACGATGTACTACATATGGAGGTGTCCTCCCTCTTAATGACTAGAGTGGTCGAGCCCATACCACCAGGTCAAAGAGGGCAGGGATTCTACTCCAGGTACTTCCTGGTTCCAAAGATAACAGGAGGAATCCATCCCATGTTAGACCTGAGAGCCTTGAACACATTTCTAAAAAAAGAAAAGTTCAAGATGGTTTCCCTGGGCACCTTGATCCCCCTTTTGCAAAAAGGGGATCGGCTATGCTCCCTCCACTTAAAGGATGCATACACCCATATCAAGATCTTTCTTAGTCACAGGAAGTATCTCTGATTTGTGGTGGGGAAACAGCTCTTCCATTGTGACAGAGGTGCAGCAGAGCCAGCATGAATCAGTATGGCACATATTGAGGCTTTTGGGTCATATGGCCATAACAATCCATGTCACTCCCTTGGCACGCTTACACAAGCACAGAGCCCAATGGACCCTGAGGTTGCAGTGGTGCCAAGCCACTCAGAGCCTCCAGGATTGCATCCGAGAAACCCAGTCTTTCTGGGTGCTCTCCAGTCTGGAATGGGGGATTTCATTTCGGAGTCTCCCTACTCAAATTGTGCTTGTCATGGATGCATCTATCCTGGGATGGGGAGCTCATGTAGATGGGCTCGGTATCCAGGGACTGTGGTTCGCTCAGGAACGTTCTTATCAAATCAACTTCCTGGAGCTTTGAGCAATCAGGTATGTGCTATGAGCTGTCAGAGATCAGCTGCCCAACAAAATTGTCCTGATCCAGACCGAAAACCAAGTAGCCATGAGGTATGTCAACAAGCAGGGAGGCATGGGATTGTACCTCCTGTGTCAGGAAGCAGTCCAGGTCTGGTCCTGGACCCTGGCCCATGGGATGATGCTCAGGGCCATGTACCTGGCCGGAACAGAGAACGTGATAGCGGACAGGCTGAGTTTATCCTTCAGACCACACAAATGGTCCCTGGACCAGGGGGTATCGAATTGTATTTTCCGCCTCTGGGGGATCCCAGACATAGATCTGTTTGCATCCCCCTGCAACTGGAAGATGCCTTGGTTCTGTTCCCTGTTCAGGTCAGACGGCAAACTGGCTTCGGACACCCTTGCCTGTCATCGGCCAAGACAGGTCTGGTTTCCACTCCTGCAAGAGTTGTCCATCCGGAAACCGATCAATCTAGGGGCTTCCCCGGATCTCATCACGTAAGATCAAGGCAGACTGCAGCATTCCAACCTCCAGGCCCTGTCGCTCACAGCCTGGATGTTGAGAGGTTAATCCTGCAGCCACTTGATCTTTCTGAGGATGTATCTTGGGTCCTGGTGACTTCCAGAAAACCTTCCACTAGAAAGTCCCACGGACTGAAGTGGAGGAGGTTTTCTGTGTGGTGTGAGCAGAAGGCCCTAGATCCGTTCTCCTGCCCCACACAAAAACTGCTTGACTACCTTCTACACCTATAGGAGGCTGGCTTAAAAACCAACTCCGTCAGAGTTCATCTTGGAGCAATTTGCGTATACCACCATGGTGTAGATGGTACATCCGTCTCTGTACAGTCTATAGTTGTACAATTCATGCAGGGCCTGCTTCTATTGAAGCCTCCCCTAAGGCCTCCTGCTCTGTCTTGGGACCTCAACATGGTGTTGGCTCAGCTGATGAAAGCTCCTGCTGTGCACCTGTGACCTGAAGTACCTGACCGTGAAGGTCATTTTTTGGTGGTGGTCACTACAGCGCACAGGGTCATCGAGCTTCAGGCCTTAGTGACGTATCCACCTTACATTAAATTTTATCATGACAGGGCAGTCTTGCATACGCACCTTAATTTCCTGCATAAGGTGGTAACGAATTTCCATCTTAACCAGTCCGTCATCCTGCCAATTTTCTTTCCCAGACCCCATTCACAAAAAGGCGAACGAGCACTGCACAGTTTGGACTGCAAGCGAGCCTTAGCCTTCTGCCTGGAGCGGACAGAAGCCCATAGACAGTCCACCCAACTTTTTATTTCTTTTGATAGGAATAGGTTGGGCATTGCCATCGCCAAACAGACTATATCCAATTGGCTAGAAAATTGCACCTCTTTCTGTTATGCCCAGGCAGGACTGCATCTTGGGGGTCATGTCAAGGCTCATTCCGTCAGAGCCTTGGCAGCATCGGTGGCCCACTTGCGAGCAGTTCCTGTGGAGGAGATCTGCAAGGTTGCAACGTTGAGTTCTCTCCACACATTCACATCACATTACTATCTATATAGTGATGGCCAATGCAACAGTAGTTTCGGCAAGTCTGTTCTCTGGATCCTGTTTGAAGTGGAGAATCCAACTATCCCAACCTAGGGCCCATTGTTTGGATTCAGGCTGTCTCCCCCTCTGATACCACCTGGTTAGGTGTCTGTTGGTCCCCTTTTGTGTTGGGGGGCAGCCTGTAGCTAGGTATTCACCCATGTGTGAGGACTGTCATCATGCTTGTCCTCGGAGAAGGCAGAGTTGCTTACCTGTAACAGGTGTTCTCAGAGGACAGCAGGATGTTAGTCCCCACGAAACCTGGCTGCTACCCCTTGGAGTTGGGTTCTCCTATTTTTATTTTTTCATAATTCTATGTTACGAGACTGATGAGGGACTCCTGCATAGACCCGTGGTACAGGGCAAACTGGGCATGCTCAGTGTGCCTAGTCAAAGTTTCCTGCATCGGGCTCCATCTCATGATGTCATCCATGTGTGAGGACTAACATCCTGCTGTCCTCAGAGAACACCTGTTACAGGTAAGCAACTCTGCTTTATACCTTGAGATCATTAGCTATAATCAACTCCAAGAGCTATCTCCTATTTGGTGCATATCAGTATTTCACCTCCACAGTATGTTGCTCCCTTGGTCTTCTGGATCCCAAATGCATGTATACACTTTTTTTCACTAAATCTTATCTACTAAGGAGTCTATATTCAGCAGCTGTGCTAGTTAGCCAATTATAATAACCTACTGACTACTAGACTAGTGGTATATATTCAGTGGCATATCTGTACTGCTTAGTATCTCCAGCTCTCTTACATTCAGCCAATTATGTATAACTGGCTAACTTTAGAACAGCCCTTTAGCCCTGTCAGAGTTACACAGATTATTTAACCAGCTACCTCTGAATGTTGGAGTTAGTTAGTTACTTGTGACTTATCCAGCTAAATTGTAACCTGGTAACTAAATGTACCAGGTTACAATTTACTGTACCCAAATAGAATTTAGCCTGATATGGGATGAATATAGCCAGCTAAGCCATTCATACAGATAACTAATATGTTATTCATCTAAATGGCGTGTGAATATGAACCTCTAAGTGTTTTACCACTCTTTCTTAGAGCACATTTTATTTTGTTTATGCCATCAAGGAGATCCACTGTATTGCATGTCTTAGTAGATCTGTGGAAAGATACACCTTTTCTACTAATCTCTATAATATCACTTATAAAAATATTGAAAAGAATCTGTCCCAAGACTAATCCTTCAGGCACTATTCTGAAACCCTCCTTCCTTGGCGTGAATACCATTTGCCTGTATCCTCTGTTATCTAGCCCACTCCTAGGCTGCTCAGTTTATTTATGAGCCTCTTGGTGAGACAGTATCAGAAGCTTTTCTGAATTCTATATCCAGTCCATGCCTTTTTAATTTTTTGATCACCCACTGTCCACCGAGCAGTGACTAGCAGCTTCTGCTCTCCTATAATATAACCACCCCTTCATTCCACAAGTTTAAACCATCGCTCAAAAGTAGTCTCCCTCACCCAAAATCTTCTCCAAGGGATTCTTAGTGAAGAAAAAGGCTCCTTCTTGGAAGACCCATCACAATAATAATAAGCCATGTTCTTCCTTCTCTGTATGTTTTCAGGTCTGTCAGACACATTGATTCTTTGGAATTGTGTGTTTGTGCTACTGCAAAGTGAAGAGCCTGCAGTGAGGGATACAGCAGCTGATGTAATCTGGATACATCATTTGCAGCAAAAGAATCACAGAAAAAACCCAGGTACAAAGTTTTTTATTTGAATTGGTAGAGAAGGCATCTGAAGATAATCCCATATACTTTAGCTGTGCCAGTTGAAGAGTTTTTTTTCTCTCTTCATATGTAATGTTGTTAGTGGCTTCTGTGAGGATTGGTGGTGCCACAGAATTACCATAGATTTTCTAATGCACCTGGAGAACTTTTTCCTGTGCTGATGCACCTGAGGGCATTCCCACCTGCCAATTCCAGAATGGTATTGTGCTGCCAGGCATGCATACAATACAAGCCAAAAAAACCAGGAGGAAACAGGCAAGCCCTGTTCCAGACTTCTGTTGCCTGAGAGAAGTGAACACCAGGAAAAGATCATGTAGGTGGTAGCTTAAAGCAGAGGTGTTGGCAAAAAAAAAATGCATGTATTCTAATTCATCTGGCATGTAAAATAAAGAAAATCATTAGAATCCCTTTTTTACATTTATATTTGTGTCTTGTGCCTGAGGAGATATGTTTTTGAAAACTCCTCCTACTAATCAGTTGCAGCATTGTGTATCTAATTAAATCCAGGAATGGCTTTGTTGCTCTTTACAGAACCCATGTAGCCATCATACTGTTAAAAATCAAGTCCATGAAAAACAGAAGAGAAGGTTTTTTACAGTGATACTTTTAAAAAGAGGGGTGGGGAGGCCTGAACTTACAAAATGTATACATCTTTATTTCCAAAAAGTAGGAAAACATGTGAAGTACCATCCATTAGCACAAGAAAAAGGATATATAGCATTAAGATGTGAAGAAGAATAAAATGGATATTTATGGATACATATTCAGTCACTGTCTGGCTAGCAAAGTTACTGCCTAATTCTCCCATTCTGTGTCTATGGGGAAATACCTTGGTGAATCAGCCCTTATCCGGCTAACTTTGGAGGTATATTCAATAGTGCAGCTCCTCTATTGAATATAGTTGGCTGTCTTAAAGTTAGCCAAATAACTTTATCTGGCTAACTTTAGGGCAGCTCTTTGGCATGACTAGACTTAGCCGGATAAGTTATCTAGCTAACTCTGAATATCAGAGTTAGCCAATGGAGCCCAGCACAGAAAACTTATGTCAGAGTTTCTAGAACTTTGACTGTGCCTCACTAGGCATGCTCAGCATGCCATTATATCATGCAATTATGCGAGATCCCTTCAGTCTTACTTTTTCCGCAAAGCCTTTGCCACAATTTGGCCTCACTCTCCTGTTTCTGTGCTTATTTAAGTAAATTTTTTTTCCAGACAACAGGATCATTCGTCACTATATCCTGTGGTCTGTTCCTTGTAGTTTACCCTAGATAAGGTTTTTCAGTCGTTTTCTCTAAGTTTCAATTCATGTAATTTTCCCTCTGTGATAGTATGCTGTCAGTGCCCACCGTTCATCGACCAGCCACCACCATTGAGTTCAATTTTGTGTCCCTTTTGTTTCAGCTGGACATGACTAGTGTGTTCCAGCGATATCACCAGAGCAAAAAGGCCATGTCTATCTCGGACCCCATGGTAAGATGTCATCGTTAACACATAATGTCCAGGGGTGTCGCAAATGTGCGACCATGACCCTGAAAGACGCTAGTCATGATTGGAACTTATGGATAGACTTTTGGGGCACCAGAAGACTGATACATTGGCACCGAAGGCATCAACATCAAAGGACTTCGGAGCTGCATCTATGGGACCTTCAATTCCCTCAGTGTCACCGACCAATAGGGAACCAGGAGACAGACCATTGTTTGATTCTTCCCAGTCAAATAAGGCATCAGGTTCTGCCTCTTCGACTCTGGCATTGAGCAGATCTTAGGCCAAGAATTGAAGGAAGCTGAAGAAGTATCGGCATCAGTCTCCATCAATGCCTGATACTGGGATCAAGGACAGTTCGGCGCATGCCAAGAACCCCACAAAGTGGTCCTGAGGTGAGGAGAACCCATCCTCTAAACATGCCAGGGACACGCAACAGTCTCCACCAGTCCAGATGTCTGACATCAATCTCCCTCTCAGTTCTGAAGTGGATGTGGTCATCTTTCCTACCTCCCAGTCAGTATTGGCAACAGCGATCATTGAGGAGGAATTAAAACGATCCAGCAGGCCTTGGAAAGGCTCTGCAGGGTCTCTGTGCCAGGCCATCGAGATCACCGAGGCTGGCACAGTTAATCCTTGAGCCTCTGCTTGATTCCCTTCGGGTGCTCGGTGGCAATGCACCAGCTCCAGTACCGGTACCAGCTCCAATACCAAAGCCTGCATCCCTGCTGCTGCTCTCCAGTTTCAAGAAGGAAGCTTCCTGGGACCATCAGAGTTCCTTGGGATCCAGGCCAAAACAACCATATATATTGGTCATGGAGACCATGGCCAAGGATCAAGCACTGAGACAGCTCTCACCACTGGTAGACCAGGGTGATTTGGAGATGTGCCTCCTCCAGACAAAAGCCTCCCCTTAGGGGACACGGACTCCTCGGAGGAAGAGCTAGACCCCCTGGAGGAAGGGGAAATCCCTCCAGGAACGGAACCATACTGTACCATGATGCGTTTTTTCTCCAAAGACGAGCTTTCAGACCTTGTCTCTCTGAGCCTGACGATGCTGGCCATCCCAGGCACAAGCGCCGAGCCAAAGACGAACCCTGTTTTGGTCAGGTTCCATCAGGTCCCACACCATTTCCCAATGCTACAGGCTCTACAACAACTGATTGACCTGGAATGGAATGCTGCGGAGGCCAACTTCAAAGGAGGGAGGGCACTAGAAGCCCTATACCCCCTGGAACCCTCAGCCAAAGAACTCCTGGAGTTCCCCAAAGTGGACGCCATGGTCTGCGCTGTCACAAAGCGCACTACCATTCCAGTCGAAGGAGGAGCTGCACTCAAGGATGCCCAAGACAGACATCAGGAATCCATCCTTAAACAGTCATTTGACGTCGCAGCCATGACCCTGCAGATTGCTGCCTGCTGCGCTGTGGTGACACGTGCCTGCTTGTCACTTTCCAGGGATGCAACCACGTTAGAACCGGCAATATCTTTCCTCATGGATGCAACCTCCGACCTGGTGCACACATCAGCCAGAGGCGTCTCATCCATAGTGGCAGCCAGAAGGCAACTCTGGCTCCGAAACTGGTCAGCCGACGCAACTTCCAAGATGAAACTCACGAGAATGCCATTTAAATGAGCCCTCCTGTTCGGAAGCAAACTGGAGAGGTTAGCTGACAAATGGGGCGAGTCCCATGTACCTCGGCTACCAGAGGACAGGAACAAAAGAAGCCAACACCCCTCTCCCTGAACACCTAAGGGCAGAGGATCTCAGCGTTTTAGACCGTACAAAACCACATACCAAGAACCTTGCCCCGCAAGCAGGGGCCAGTCCTTTTGGAACAGACACAACAAGAAGGGAGCCGGCTCAGGACCAGGCCCCAGCTGCACCCCACAATGAGAATCAACAGACCCAGCCACAGGAAGAAGCCATAGGGGCAGACTTACCCTTTTCTACCAAAGATGGGTCGAAATAAGTCGGGCAACTGGGTCCTAACCATCATTTGAGAGGGATACTACCTGGACTTCCACAGCATCCCCACAGACAAATTTGTGGAATCACCATGCCATTCCTTCTCCAAGAGGACAGCGGTGGGAACCACACTGACAAAATTACTCACCCTAAAGGCGATAACCTCGGTGCCCACGCACCAACAAAATACTGACACTATTCCATCTATTTTATCGTCCCCAAGAAAGAGGGCACATTCTGGCCCATCATGGACCTCAAGTCCGTCAATCGCTACCTGAGGGTACCACACTTCCACATGGAAACCCTATGCTCGGTCATAAGGGCGGTACAGCCAGGAGAATTTCTGACCTTTCTACGCTTCGCGATCCTGGACCATCACTACCAGTTCCGGGCACTACCCTTTGGGCTAGCTACAACCTCTTGGACGTTCACCAAAATCATGGTTGTAGTGGCAGCGACACTGAGGAAAGAAGGAATCCTCGTACATCCATATCTGGACGATTGGCTGATCAGGGCAAAATCTCTAGAGGAAAGTCATCAGACGACCACCAGAGTCAAGAACCTACTTCAGAATCTCGGGTGGGTCGTCAACATAACCAAGAGCCGCCTGCAGCCCTCCCAATCACTAGAATACCTGAGAATCCGGTTCGACACCGAACAAGACAAGGTCATTCTTCCCCCTACAAGGAGAAGAAAACTGATGGACCAGTTGCGAAAACTGCTGAGATGTTCGTGCCTCAAGGTATGGGATTACCTCCAAGTTCTCGGCCTCATGACATCAACCCTGGAAGTCGTCCCATGGGCAAGAGCCCACATGTGACCGCTACAACATTCCCTACTGACAAGATGGAACCTGATGTCCCTGGACTACGCCGCTCACCTCCAGCTACTGGCAGAGGCGCGGACACAGCTCCAATGGTGGCTCCAAGAAGACCATCTGAGCAAGGCAGTAAGGCTATCCCCACCGACCTGGGTCTTGCTCACCACGGATGCGAGCCTATGAGGGTGGGGAGCCCACTGCCAGGAACTGACGGCCCAGGGGCATTGGAACAAGGAAGAGTCGGGATGGAACATCAACTGACTAGAAGCCCGGGCAGTCAGACTAGCCTGCCTATGATTCAATCACAGACTCAGAGGTGAATCTGTCAGAGTCATGTCAGATAACGCCACAACAGTTGCCTACATCAACCACCAGGGAGGAACAAGAAGCCAACAGGTGTCCCTGGAAATAGATCCCTTAATGGCGTGGGCGGAAGCAAACCTACAAGGGATCTCAGCCGCCCACATCGCGGGAAAAGACAACGTCACTGCAGATTACCTCAGCAGAGAAGAGTATAAAACCCAGGAGAATGGACACTGTCGACCACAGCCTTCCAGTTGATAGTAAACTGCTGGGGAACCCCAGCCATGGATCTTCTGGCAACCTGGTCCAACGCCCAAGTGCCCAAGTTCTTCAGCCGCAGACAAGAAGACCTGCTGTACGCCTTTCCTCCATGGCCACTACTGGGCGGGATCATCCGCAAGATAGAACATTACAGGGGCTAGTATTTCTAGTGGCCCCAGACTGGCCAAGAAGGCCGTGGTATGCAGACATGCGAAGACTTCTGGCGGGGAAACCCCTGTGTCTACCTCCACAAAGGGATCTACTCCAGCAAGGACCAATCCTCCACGAAGACCCAACTTGATTCTCTCTTACGGTCTGGCCATTGAGAGGACTTGCCTGAAGAAGAGCGGATATTCGAGGGCAGTGATTGATACCCTGCTCCGAGCACGCAAGTTCTCCACGTCCCTAACTTACATACGAATATGGAGAATATTCGAAGCCTTGGTTGAGGACCGCGACATCCTTCCACAACAGTCAAAATCCCCATGATCCTGGAATTTCTGCAGGACGGCTTGAAGAAGGAGTTGTCCCTCAACTCCATCAAGGTTCAACTGGCCGCGCTGGCCTGCTTCAGAGCCAAAGTGGACGGCATCAGTCTATCATCCCATCCAGATGTTTCCCGCTTCCTGAGAGGGGTCAAGCAAATCCGACCACCACTAAAATGGCCGGTGCCCCTATGGAATCTCAATCTAGTACTAGACTTCCTAGTGGGAGCTTCCTTCAGACCTACTCATGGTCTGTCACTATGGCTCCTGACCTTGAAGACGGCATTTCTAGTGGCAATATGTTCAGCCCATCACATCTCCGAGCTTCAGGCACTATCCTGTCGGGAACCATTTCTTAGATTCACACCAGGATCCATACAGCTGCGCACTGTCCCCACCTTCCTTCCAAAGGTGGTTTCTCATTTCCATCTAAACCAAGCCATCTCACTGCCATCTCCAGATGAGCATAAGGACTCAGAAGACTCACACCTTCTATGCCATCTTAACATCGGCAGACTCCTAGTCCGATACCTGGAAAGATCAGAATTCGTACGAAAGACGGACCACCTATTCGTCCTTCACAGCGGGAAGAAACAAGGGGAAGCAGCCTCACGGGTAACCATAGCCCACTGGATCAAAGAAGTAATCAAGGTGGCCTACATAGAGGCAGGCAAGCCTCCACCTCTACAAGTCAAGGCCCATTCCACAAGGGCCCAGGCAGTGTCCTGGGCAGAAACCAAGATGCTGTCACCCGCTGAGATCTGTCGAGCGGCAACGTGGTCCTCTATTCACACCTCCTCGAGGTTCTACCGTCTGGATGTTCAAGCCAGGGAGGACACAGCATTCACAACGGCAGAACTAAGTGGGCCATGGGCAGCCTCCCACCCGGTTCGTGAATAGCTTTTGTACATCCCATTGGTCCTGAGTCCATCTGCTACACACACTAGGAAATGGAGAAATTACTTACCTGATAATTTCATTTTCCTTAGTGTAGGCAGATGGACTCAGCATCCCGCCCATGGGTGCCCCAAAATCCGGAAACCTCAGGTGACATTCCCCAAGAGCAAGACCAGCACGGGTAAACCAGACTTTACCCCTAGTTAAGACACCCATGTTTGCCGGGTGTCGGCGTTTCTCGGTTGCGTGCACTGGCGGTCTCCATCTTGAAATCACGTCAACCAGTTCAAGTTAATCAAGGTAATCAAGTTATCCAAACACGCATATATCCACAATTGCTTTTCGAGGAGAATACTGAAGAGCAGAGCTTCCTGCACGGGTATATGTAGTGCTGACGTCAGATTGAAATCTGACTTCGTCTCCAACTGCTATCAGGAGTACACTATACCCATTGGTCCTGAGTCCATCTGTCTACACCAAGGAAAACAAAATTACCAGGTAAGTAATTTCTCCAAGTGTTTAGAAATTATAGATCAAGTTTGTGCTAGTAATGTTGATAGGTCTTGCAATGGGGGATACACCATTCTCTTTTTTGTGCACCTCTTATTATGCCGAGTCTCACAGATTGTATTTTCCATTTTCTTTTGCATCTGCCTTCTGTGAGTAGTCAGCATATAGCTGTGGCCACCTCCAGTAGCTGAAAAAGCAAGATAAAGGTTGCTGAAGAGCATAGAGGACTAATTTGGATTTTTTATTTAATTACTTTCCCAGAATCATGAGACCTCTAGGCTTGCCACTTGTGACAGTTTCTCCCTGATTATTGGGACTTAATGCATCATAAGCCTTCATTTCGGTCTACCCAGTTTTTTCACTTTTCAGTAGACGTGGCAGTTTTCAGCTCATTCCCAACCAGGGTTGGGATCTGGCAACGTGTGCCTTCATTCCCAGATACCTGGACATTTTTCTCTTGTTTTATATCCCCTCCCAACTTACATTTAGTCCCATCATTGCAGCAGTTGTATTCAGCCAGGGGCCATGTACCAGGGCTCCTTCCAGGGCTCTTCAATCATGAGCCCTAAATCTGGCCACTTGGAGTCGCTATTTTGCAATAATTATGATTCCCTTCTCACCTGGGAGCTATGAATGCTGCCTCTACAGCATCCTTGGCGCAGACCAACCCAAGGAGGAAAGACTTGATCCAGGAGTCGATCACAGGTCCTTCTGCATGGCTGTGCATAGCACTGCCAGTGAGCCTCAGTGCTACCTTGTCACCATGCCAACCCCCATTTGCAGTCTTTCCCTAATATCTCTCACGTGTAGCCCAATTACTAAAGTGCCAGTTCTCTGAGAGACTCTGTAGTTCCTCCTCCAGCACATGTGTGACATGACTTCGACTCTAATTTTACAAAGGGCTATGAATGTTGTTTTCACGGGGTCCCCAGCCCCTGTCAGTTCAAAATGCAGACACCGGGTTTGGGAACCTGGCCAACCTTTGAGTAATCTTTTAAACTGCAAATTTTAAATTTGTAGTTATAGTACTTGAATAGAGAATGGATTTTTTTTATTTGGATGATCATTTTAAAACTAGCTGCAAGTCCAGTTGGTTCAATAGACTGGTAAGCTGCTCTCAGACTTCTTAATGCATATTTGACAATTAAGAAAATATACTCAGAAATGGAGTGCTATGATTGGTCAGACAAATTACATGAGTAAACTGTAAAATTCAGTTTCCCACAGGATCATCCAAGATTTCTTTGTCCAATTTTATATATATATATATATATATATATATATATATATATATATATATATGGCTTGTGACAATTGGTCATGTCAGTCACACTGTCATGTCTGTCTGTGGCCACCAAGTAACTCACGGAACAGTGGAAAGTGCAAAGACAATTTGCTCTGTCTGCAAAGCACTGTTGGAAACATACATGCAGTTAGACATACACAGGCAGAGACACACACGCGCACATAGGCACATAGATAAAGATACCTACACCAAAAGGCACAAGTGCACGCACACACACAGGCTATTATTGACCAAACAAACCAAGTAATGCCAGGCAATGTTCGCTAATATGCTCTGTCTGCAAAGCCTTTTATCTCATGTTCCCACACACAGGGACAGGCAGGCATAGGCACACATACATAGGCTCGCACAAGTGCTCACACTAGTATGCAGAAGCACACACAAGCTCATGCAAGGGCATATAGTCTTGCACACACAAACACAGGCAGATACATACACACACACACGCAGGCAGAGACATCCACACACAGGCACACACACACACAGTCTGTTATAGATCAGACTACCAAAGCAATGCCAGGCACTTGTCGCTAGTCTCTTTATTTAAGGATCTTCCCCAGAACAAACATGTTGTTCTATAAGCTCAGCATGTCATGCTTAGATATGTGGTAAAAGCAAAATCAGATTGTACTGCACATCCCAGACAGAACACTTGGTTTCTTCCCAAGCCTCACAATACTCATGCAGAACAATCTGTTTACTGCACACCTAGCCACGGCTTTTTACTTACATACAATCCTTAAAAAGCATAACTGATCTGTTGTTTAGGAGATTCTTTTATACATTAAGAAGGCAAAGTTGCTTACCTGTAGCAAGTGTTCTTTGTAGACAGTAGGACAAATCAGCCACACAAGTGAATGCCAAGATGGAAAAGCTCTCTCACAGTTCAGAAAACTTGAGAATATTCTCTGAGCATGCACATGTGCAGCTGCCAACATGCAGGTCTCCTCAGTCTTTGTAACAAGCTAATCTTCAGTTCTAAAGGGAGAAGAGTGGGATTGTATGACTGATTGTCCTGCTTTCTATGGAGAACACCAGTTACAGGTAAACAACTTTGCATTCTCTGTGGATAAGCCAGTCAGTAATCAGCCACACAAGTGGGAACTCCCAAGATGAGGGTTGCATATAAGTATTTGCTATGTTCTTATATCAGCAGTAGAACATGCAGCCTGTGTTTTGTTTGAGTTTGGAGGGAGAATTGAAAGAGAATTTTCTAGGCAGCAATGAGCAGTGAAAGTATGGCTAGAAGACCAGGTGGCAGCCTTGCAGATATCTCCTATGCAAGCAGAACAAAGATGTTCTAAGGAAGCTGCTTTATCCCTGATTTGATTGGCTTTTACCTTATTTTGAAGTTACTATTCTGATTAATTATAGCAATAAGAAATGCAATCTGAAATCTACATGGCATTCTTTTTGTAACTGAATATCTCTATTTGACAGAGTTGAAGGAGATGAATAGTTGTAAAGACATTCAGTAAGACTTTCTTCTCTTCAAATAGCTCTACAATTAGACTTGTATGAAGAGCTTCTTCACCATTATTGGTGTATGATCTTGGAAAAATGTTGGCAATACAACGGATTGAGTTAAATGCAATTGTGAGACCATTTTTGATAGAAATTTAGAATGAGTTTTCAAAACTGCTCTGTTGTGGAAAATTTGGGTATATAGAGAGTATGAGACTAGGGCATGCAACTTCTTTGCGATTAAGGTTAGAATTTGCAACTATCAAAAACAAAATCTTCCAAGAAAGTCATTTTTTAAGTCTGCTGTCACTAAAGGTTCAAATGATTATTTCATGAGCTAATGAGGACTATATTTAGATCCCAAGGAGTAGGACGATATTTAACCAGAGGTTTATGAGTTAGGCCTTTCATGAAACTGACAGCTGTAGGTTGTTAGGAGATAGGAATTCCTCTTGAATTTTTGTGGTACATTTTTACAGCACCAAGATGAACTTTGAATTCATTTTCAATCCTGAGTCAATGGGCTTAAGAGGTATTGAAGTAAGAGGGAAGCAGGATACTTAAAGAGGTCCTGATTGACCCATGAGCACCAGATAGAAAATCTATTCAATTTAAAGTTGTAAGATCTTCTTGTAGAGGATTTTCTTGATGCTAGAATAACGTTCTTTCATGTAATTGCAAATAAGAACATAAGAAATTGCCATGCTGGGTCAGACCAAGGGTCCATCAAGCCCAGCATCCTGTTTCCAACAGAGGCCAAACCAGGCCACAAGAACCTGGCAATTACCCAAACACTAAGAAGATCCCATGTTACTGATGCAATTAATAGCAGTGGCTATTCCCTAAGCAAACTTGATTAATAGCCGTTAATGGACTTCTCTTCCAAGAACTTATCTCCTCCAAGAACTTATCTATGTATTTGCTATCATAGGTAGACTAGTTGATTTTCAGCATCCATGCAGTCAGAACTAAAGACTGAAGATTGGGATAGACGAGATTCCTATTACATTGAATGATCAGAGATTGCAAAATTTGCATTTTATTAGCTGCTGACAGCTAGCCTTTGAAATCATGAAAACTAAATTTGGTGTTGCCAAAAAAGGGCTATCAAAATCATTAGACCCTTTTCTCGTCTTAATTTTTTAATTGTCTTGGCTTCAAGTGGAATTGGAAGAAATTCATAAAGTGGCTCCCTATTTCATGGAATTGAAAAGGCATCTGTCACTAGCCTGTTCCTTGCTGACCTCTTGGAGCAGTAGATAGGAACTTCAGTATCTCTCTGTGGAATGCCCTAAAGTTGAAACGGTTTCCTTGCTACCATTTATGTGGATGCAGATGGCAACTTATGTCTGCCTTCTAGTTTCAGTTTTCAGGGAGACAGATAACTATCAGATATATCCCTTGGGGAAATGACCATTTTCATATTTTGCATGCCTCTTGGCAGAAATTGAAAAAACAGTTTCTCCTTGTTTGTTGATATAGAACATCGCTACTTGGTTGTCTGTTTGAAGAAACACCACTTTCCCCTTTAGCAAAGGATTGAATACTTTTAAAATTTAAATTTGTTCTCAATTCTTGGTGATTTATCTAGAGTACTTTCTTGTGGAGACAAGTTCCCTGAGAAACAAAGACTATTTAGATGAGTTCTCCATCCTTTATTGGAGGGAACTGTAGTTATTGTATATTGAAATTGAGGTTGGTAGTCCCATTGAGACTTCAAATGGTACTGTGCCTGCTTCATGTTAAGACATGCAGAAGGATAACATGAACTGTTCACTGCTATGTGACCCTGCTATGTGACCCAGCTTGCCATACTGGGTCAGACCAAAGGTCCATCAAGCCCAGTATCCTGTTTCCAACACAAATACCTGGCAGGATCCCAAGGGGTAGATAGATTCCAAGCTGCTTATACCAAGAATAAGCAGTGGATTTCTGCAACTCTACCTTAATAATCATTATTGGGCTTTTCCTCCAGGAACTTGTCCAAACCTTTTTTAAATGCAGCTACACTAATAGTTTTCACCACATCCTGAGGCAAGACTTCTCCCATGGCTTTGCCCCATTAAACTATGCTTATCTATATGTTCAGTAATTTTGTTCTTTATGATAGTTTCTACCATTTTGCTTAGCACAGGCATCAGACTCACTGGTCTGTAATTTCCTGGATCACTCCTTAATCCCTTTTTAAAAATCGATGTCACATTGGCAACCTTCCAGTCTTCAGGTACCATAGATGGTGATAGTGATAGTTTACAAATTTCCAATAACAGGTCCGCAATTTCATTTCTCAGTTCTTTCAGCACTCTGGAATGTATACCATCTGGTCCAGGTGATTTGCTACTCTTTAGTTTGTCAGTTTGCCCTATTACATCTTCTGTTTTCATGAAGAAGCAGGTAGAAATCTGTTTCTGATGTGAAAGTGTTTAGTATAATCTTGGTTAGTTCTTTTGCTTCTTGCTGAGGGAGAAATGCTTTTCCTTTTGTGGTATCAAGGCAGGCTCCAGTGAAGTCTATTATATGAATGGGTTCCAAATTAGAATTTGGGAAGGTATTTGCCATGCGAAGTGTAGAGGAATGAGCTTCTTGAAAGTATGGCTAGATATGAGCCAATTATCATAATATGGATAAACAAATACATTGCTCTTCCATAAATGAGCAGCAACCACTGCAACACATTTTTTAAAAATCCTGGTCACTGCGAAGAGGCTAAAAGGGAAAACTTGGTATTGGTAATGATCATTAGCTTTGGTGAAATGCAGAAATGTTATACAATTTTGTGAGTTGGGATATATGTGTAGGCATCCTTGATTTCACAGATGTGAGCCCTTGGGCTGTGATGTGGTTGATGCAGCCCATGTCAGCAGATGGACTCGCTCTTACTAGGACTGGTTCTAGGGCTTCACCTATACCAGTCCCATTCCTTGCAGATTGAGCCCTTGGGTTCCAGGGGCCAGCAGGACTTAGGCAAGAGTCCTGTATGGAGCAGTCAGACAAAGTCAATTAGTGAGCAGAGGTCAGGATAGGCAGCAAGCAAATAGTGTCGAGGTCCAAGCAGGGGTCAGGGAAGGTGGCAGTCCAGTAGCATAGTCAGAGTCCATAGCCAGGGTCAGAACCAGAAGTCAGGCAGATATGGACAGACAAGACAAGACAATGCACTGGGGACCAAGACACAAGCAGGACAAGGCAAGACACCGACAAGGCAGGGCAGGAAGGTAACAGCAAGGCAGGATGAGGCAAGGTAACAGCAAAGCAAAGAGAAAACAAAGCAACAGGCACTGCAAGAGAAGGAGGACCTGAAGCTGAGGCATCAGAAGTCCATGAGAGTGAGATTTAAATGGCCCCAAGGCTTGATGTCTTCAGATGGGAATGCTGTGATGTTTCCCACCACAGATCCCATAAAGTCCGGGAGCATGCATGCATCTAGGAGACAGTATGGCTAGAAGAAGGCCTGATGGTGCTGTTCCCGCTGCGAAGAAGAAGGCTTGGTGCCAGGGTAGGTCTGGGGTGAGTGTGGCTGGTTACAGGGCTTTTTTGTGACTGGCCAAACATTACACATGAGATCTAGAATGGTTAGTCAGCCGTTGATCTCCAACTGAGATAGCATTGTACCTAAAGAATTCATTGTGAACTTTTATTTTTTCAGATGTGTGTTGAGATTTCTCAGATCCAAGATGGAGTGGACACCATCTGTTTTCTTTGGAATGAGGAAATATTTGGAGTAGAATACTGTGTTCCTTTATAATATTTGGACTGTTTCCACTGCCTTTGCAGTGAGAAGGGCTGACAGCTCTTGCTGGAGAAGCTGGAGCTTCTCTGCATTTATGGAGTAATTCTTTAGATTGTTTGGCAGAGTGGACTTGAAATTCAAGTAGTACTTCATTTATATGATCTTTAATACCCAACTGTCTGTGGTAATCAAAGACCATAGCTACGCTGAAGTATTGAAGCCTGCCCGCCCCACCTCTGCTGGAAGGCAGTTTAAATCTATCTGGAAAGCCTTTTTGATATTGTTGTCAGAAAGTAGGTTAGATTTTGCCTGACTTCATTGGAGGGATTTAGGATGCACTCTTTCCTTTGCCTGTTCTGTTGCTGCTGCTGTTGCAGGTGAGGTCATTGAAAAAAGTAAGGTTGGTACCTTCTTTGACTGGTAATGTATTTATTGCCTTCTGAAATGCTGAGGTTGACCTTTCCTGTTTGTATATGGCTACTCAGGGTTGAGCAGTGATCTTTAATAAGGTCTACTGATTCTTTTACTGTTGTGTCTGTCAGTCGCAGACGGCTGCGACCACTCTGCCTTACCTCTTTTCTTCCTTTTTCTCCGTCCTTCAGCAAGATGGCTGCCTCCGAGTGCCGAGGGTCTCGGTATCTCAAACCTAGCATGGGTGTTCCAGTCCGCCATGCTCACTCCCGTGGCCTCCTAGGGCGCAAGCACGCACATCTCCTACGCTCAAATACACGTCATGGCGGGAACCTCGGGGGCGGCCCCACCGCATGACGTCAATGCCTCCGGGTATATCAAGCCTCCATTTCGCTATCACCTTTGAGTTAGCAAGGACTTCGGTTTAGCTACTCTGACCGCTCTAAGCTGCACGCTTAGACGCCGCTTTCACTCCAAGGGCCTCGCTTCTCTAGAAGCTCTAGACACCCACTCCTCGGGGGTCTCTCGCTTCCAACTTCCCTTCGGGGCCTCTACTAACTAAGACAACTGCTCCTCGGGGGTCTTTCTCTCTCTTCTCCATATCAGGATATCGGACTATCAGGTACTCCTCAAGGGCCTACCAGCCTATGTATCTGCACCACGGACTTTCGGTCCCACCATTTCATCATCAGGAAGATGCCTACATTCCTGTGAGTACCTCTACGATCCAGTGCTCCAGCTCCACCCACCAGCTGCGGCATTACCTGCTCTGTGGGCTCCCGCCTATCATGAACATCTGGGTGAGAATATACATCTGAGCCTGTTGAACGTATTGGCACCTTGTGGATCTCAGTGCCTTACCTTCCTGCCTACATCATCTATGTACAGCAGTACAGTAAAGCCCTTCATCCATACTGTGTCTGCTAACTGAGTTCAGCCTATCACTGCGGTTCCCCACGGGACTCCTCCCCATGGACAGAGTCATCTCCACAGTGACCAAGGGTCCACTATGCCACAAACACAACATTTACTTTGTCTCCAAAAAGATTATCCCCTGTGAAGTGAGCATGAGCAAATTTCTTGTGAACATTCTCATGAAGATACGCAGCCATTCTAGCCTTCTGTCTCTAATGACAACTGCAGACAATCTGGAGGGCATATCTTATACATTATAAGCTGATTGAATTAGATACTTTCTCCATGCCTCTGCTTCTTACGGCACAGGAGCGAAACAATCCTTGATGTCTGAAGTAATCTGTTGGGTCGTATCGTGTAATGGTTGCAAATTTATACATGTATTCTAGCATGTATAGTTGATAGGCAGCTATTCTAGATATTAACATAGCTGATTGGAAAAAACATTTTTACCATGGAAATTTCGGATCTTTACCCGGAGGGGTACTAGAATGTGTTTTGGACTGCTTTGTTCTTTGCAAGCCTGATCCTATTACTAAAGATTCATGAGGGAGTTGTACCTTTTTTTATATCTCTGTTTACATTTATTTAACACCCTTTTTCCCAAAAGGAAACCCAAAGTGGTTTATATCCAAACAGTACAATATATTACTGCAACATGTAATAAATGCAATAATAATAATAATAATCCCTAATACAAAACTACCATGTTCAGAAGAAGGTTGAACTTTGTATTTGAGATCCAGCTTTCATGCTACTGGTAATGTAAACAAGGGTGTTTGCCACATTCTGGTTTGTAGTTCTTGTAGTACTCTATGAACTGGAACAGCCACTACTTGTTTTGGAGCTTGAATATATTTAACTATGCCCTGGTGTCACAAGAGAGTTGAACAGGACTTTATCATGTGATGAAACAGAAGTAGAAGCCAGTAAAGAGATTGTTTGCAAGCCATTACTCCTGTTGCTGATTTCCAGCTACTAGAGATTTGTTTGACACAGTCTGCAGGCAGCAATCCATTGCAGAGTTCTAATTAGTGTCATACAACTATGGCAAAACATATTTTGTGCATTGTGGACTGCATCCATTCAGACCAGAGGCAAGACTGAGTCATCTTTTAAAAGATTTACTCATGCTGCCTGGAGTGAAAAAATCAAGTCCCATCAAAGAAACCTTCAGCAAAAATAAGTTCAGAAAGACTTTGTTAAACATATTGCGCACTCTGGATCCAACAAAGGAAACCAAATGATGTCAACATGTCAGTCATCTTCTACATGCTTATAACTGCACTAGGAACAATTCCACTGGCTATTTCCCCTACTACCCTACATTTGTGGGTCCATTTTCAGCCATTGTGCAGCTTGGCTAGTTAGCCGGATATATTCTGCTGAATATACTCAGCTATCTTAAAGTTAGCTAGTTATAGATAACCATCTAACTTTAGGACAGCCTTGTGGCCCGACCAGAGTTAGTTGCATAAGTTAAGTGGCTAATTCCGAATAACCATCAGCTCGATCCAGTAAAGTCCGTGGGAGAGCGGACTAACGCCCGCTCTCCCGGCGCGCGCACCGGCCCCTCGCCGGTGCGCGCGATCCAGTATTTAAATTAGGCGACGCGGTGCAAACGAGGAAAAAGAGGCGCTAGGGACACTAGCGCGTCCCTAGCGCCTCCTTTTGGCCTGGAGCGGTGGCTGTCAGCGGGTTTGACAGCCGACGCTCAATTTTGCCGGCGTCGGTTCTCGAGCCCGCTGACAGCCACGGGCTCGGAAACCGGACGCCGGCAAAATTGAGCGTCCGGTTTTCGGCCCGACAGCCGCGGGCCGAATTCAAAATTTTTTTTTTACTTTTTTTTTACTTTTGGGGACCTCCAACTTAATATCGCTATGATATTAAGTCGGAGGGTGCACAGAAAAGCAGTTTTTACTGCTTTTCTGTGCACTTCCCTGGCGCCGGAAGAAATTAGCGCCGACCTTTGGGCGGCGCTAATTTCTTAGAGTAAAATGTGCGGCTTGGCTGCACATTTTACTTACTGGATCGCTCAGGAATACCTAATAGGGCCATCAACATGCATTTGCATGTTGAGGGCGCTATTAGGTGCCGCGGGTGGGCCGCGTGTTTTCCTCCCCTTACTGAATAAGGGGTAAGGGAAAACACGTGTCCAGAGCAGGGTGACAGTGCGCTCCGACGGAGCACACTTTACTGGATCGACCTGCATATAACTTATGCAACTAACTCCACTCCTCCCGGAAATGCCTCCCACCTGCCCCCAGAATGTCCCCAACATAAGCAGCTAAATGCTAAAATTTAGCCACATACAGATTTTAATATCACTGGTTAGCCATGTTCAAAAGCCATTTAGATGGATAACTGAAAAGTTATCCATCTAAATGGCTTTTGAATATCGGTTCATAGAAGATAAACTACACTATCAGTTGATTAGTGTTTTGACTATCAACAGATAATACTCAGCCAGAAATGTATTAGCAATATAGAAGAAGCACATCAGTTACAAAAGTAGTTCAGTCCTCTAACCAAGAAAATCTGAGAGGTAAGACAGGTGCATTTGTAATCAAGACGTGCTCTAGAGTCTGGGTACTTATTCATAACTTTGATATAATAGGCAAACACAAGATTGCTGACAAATGGCAGTCAGAGCCTTACCTGGTATTCAAAAGTTTCAGAGTTTGTTTGCGTATACAATTACATTAGAAAAATTAAGTGGACCCTTTAAGACCCCACATTGCAACAATTTGTTGGTTGTTGAACATTTAATAAGAATTGTATCCACTACCAAGAGCACACTAGCCAAAGACACTGTACAGAAAGCATATGTATAAGCAATATTCATCAAAAATTGTGGTCCACTTAACACTGCATCCAGAGTGGAGTCTACTGATCCAGCTAGATTTTCTGCAGCAGAAGATCAGGAGTTTGATGGTAACTACAAAGTTGCTTACTGATTAAAAGTCAAATAGCTTCTTGACGCTATTATAACTTTACTTGTTTTTGTAGTTGTCCTACATAATCAATTATTCTGTTCATCTTCTCTCATGTGGTTCACTGTTGGAGAACTATATATATTTGTGCCATAAATTAAATTTATTACAAGATGTTTTCTGGTGCACACCCATTTATATACACAGCTTGCTCATGTGGGGGCATCGCAAATGACAATGTGTTGATAAGTATGGAAGGGGCATCATTGGAAGTACATTCTCTTATATGAAAAGAATGGACATGTTTGGGTACATGGTTGGTTGAAGGTGGTCAGTAATGATTGCAGGACTATATGCTGCTCCTTAATCTGAGCCACATCTCCCTGACCTTGCCTCCAAAGAGATTATCCCCCAAACATGGAACATTGGCCAGATTAACATAGACCTCTCCTTGTAGGCCACTGGCCTGCAATTATGCCATTCTTTGGGCTCCAGTATATGCAGCTGATCCTCCTAGCTGCCAAAATAAAGACTTCATAGACCAAAGAAATGAATTGTAGTTCGCATTCGTCTGCATTTAAGAATGCCTTTTCACCCAGAGAGCGTCCATGATGGGCCTCATCCTGTTCATGGAATTGTGCAAATATTGCTTCATATAGCTGGTGGTTAGCTGTTCAGGTGTTGAGCATTGAGCTTTGGAAGAACCTCTTTCCAAACAAATCCAGAAGTCTTGGGTACTTCTCAGAGTAAATTCTTGTTTGTTTTCTTCTGCACAAACTCCACTACCATCAATTGATGGGAAAGCTGAACCACTGCAAAACCATGTGTCTACTGTACTCTGTACTTAAGATTCAGCGTCTTCGCAACTAATGAGCAAGTAGCTGAATTTTCCCACATTCTGGTTTGAAAGTCCTGGAGAATTTTGAGTAAGAACATAAGTACATAAGAAAATACCATACTGGGTCAGACCAAGGGTCCATTAAGCCCAGCATCCTGTTTCCAACAGTGGCCAATCCAGGCCATAAGAACCTGGCAAGTACCCAAAAACTAAGTCTATTCCATGTTACCATTGCTAATGTCAGTGGCTATTCTCTAAGTGAACTTAATAGCAGGTAATGCACTTCTCCTCCAAGAACTTATCCAATCCTTTTTTAAACACAGCTATACTAACTGAACTAACCACATCCTCTGGCAACAAATTCCAGAGTTTAATTGTGTGTTGAGTAAAAAAGAACTTTCTCCGATTAGTTTTAAATATGCCCCATGCTAACTTCATGGAGTGCCCCCTAGTCTTTCTACTATCCGAAAGAGTAAATAACCGATTCACATCTACCCGTTCTAGACCTCTCATGATTTTAAACACCTCTATCATATCCCCCCTCAGTCGTCTCTTCTCCAAGCTGAAAAGTCCTAACCTCTTTAGTCTTTCCTCATAGGGGAGTTGTTCCATTTTGGTAGCCCTTCTCTGTACCTTCTCCATGGCAATTATATCTTTTTTGAGATGCGGCGACCAGAATTGTACACAGTATTCAAGGTGCAGTCTCACCATGGAGCAATACAGAGGCATTATGACATTTTCCGTTTTATTCACCATTCCCTTTCTAATAATTCCCAACATTCTGTTTGCTTTTTTGACTGCTGCAGCACACTGTACTGATGATTTCAATATGTTATCCACTATGACACCTAGATCTCTTTCTTGGGTTGTAGCACCTAATATGGAACCCAACATTGTGTAATTATAGCATGGGTTATTTTTCCCTATATTTTATTTATTTATTTTTAATTTTTATATATGCATCACCTTGCACTTATCCACATTAAATTTCATCTGCCATTTGGATGCCCAATTTTCCAGTCTCTTCCTGCAATTTATCACAATCTGCTTGTGATTTAACTACTCTGAACAATTTTGTGTCATCTGCAAATTTGATTATCTCACTCGTATTTCTTTCCAGATCATTTATAAATATATTGAAAAGTAAGGGTCCCAATACAGATCCCTGAGGCAGTCCACTGTTCACTCCCTTCCACTGAGAAAATTGCCTATTTAATCCTACTCTGTTTCCTGTCTTTTAGCCAGTTTGCAATCCACGAAAGGACATCGCCACCACCTATCCCATGACTTTTCACTTTTCCTAGAAGCCTCTCATGAGGAACTTTGTCAAATGCCTTCTGAAAATCCAAGTATACTATATCTACTGATTCACCTTTATCCACATGTTTATTAACTCCTTCAAAAAAGTGAAGCAGATTTGTGAGGCAAGACTTGCCCTGGGTAAAGCCATGCTGACTTTGTTCCATTAAACCATGTCTTTCTATATGTTCTGTGATTTTGATGTTTAGAACACTTTCCACTATTTTTCCTGGCACTGAAGTCAGGCTAACCGGTCTGTAGTTTCCCGGATCGCCCCTGGAGCCCTTTTTAAATATTGGGGTTACATTTGCTATCCTCCAGTCTTCAGGTACAATGGATGATTTTAATGATAAGTTCAAATTTTTACTAATAGGTCTGAAATTTCATTTTTTAGTTCCTTCAGAACTCTGGGGTGTATACCATCCGGTCCAGGTGATTTACTACTCTTCAGTTTGTCAATCAGGCCTACCACATCTTCTAGGTTCACCATGATTTGATTCAGTCCATCTGAATCATTACCCATGAAAACCTTCTCCATTACGGGTACCTCCCCAACATCCTCTTCAGTAAACACCGAAGCAAAGAAATCATTTAATCTTTCTGCGATGGCCTTATCTTCTCTAAGTGCCTCTTTAACCCCCTCGATCACCTAACGGTCCAACTGACTCCCTCACAGGCTTTCTGCTTCGGATGTATTTAAAAACGTTTTTACTGTGAGTTTTTGCCTCTACAGCCAACTTCTTTTCAAATTCTCTCTTAGCCTGTCTTATCAATGTCTTACATTTAACTTGCCAATGTTTATGCTTTATCATAGTTTCTTCTGTTGGATCCTTCTTCCAATTTTTGAATGAAGATCTTTTGGCTAAAATAGCTTCTTTCACCTCCCCTTTTAACCATGTCGGTAATCGTTTTGCCTTCTTTCCACCTTTCTTAATGTGTGGAATACATCTGGACTGTGCTTCTAGAATGGTATTTTTTAACACGCCTCTTGCACATTTTTTACTTTTGTAGCTGCTCCTTTCAGTTTTTTTCTAACAATTTTTCTCATTTTATCAAAGTTTCCCTTTTGAAAGTTTAGCACGAGAGCCTTGGATTTGCACACTGTTCCTTTTCCAGTCATTAAATCAAATTTGATCATATTATGATCACTATTGCCAAGCGGCCCCACCACCGTTACCTCTCTCACCAAGTCCTGTGCTCCACTGAGAATTAGATCTAAAATTGCTCCCTCTCTCGTCGGTTCCTGAACCAATTGCTCCATAAAGCTATCATTTATTCCATCCAGGAACGTTATCTCTCTAGCGTGACCTGATGATACATTTACCCAGTCTATATTGGGGTAATTGAAGTCTCCCATTATTACTGCACTACCAATTTGGTTAGCTTCCCTAATTTCTCTTAGCATTTCACTGTTCATCTCACCATCTTGACCAGTACTGGAAAGACCACTGATTCAGACAGAATCTCCAGCACATGGATAATGTTGCACACTACTTTGTGAAGATCTTTATCCTTCCTCACATGGACACTGATGGCCTTTTCCAGCTTACCTATTTATGTTATTTTATTTTATTTATTTATTTACTTATTTATTTAAACAATTTTTATATACCTTTTTTTTTATAGGAAGTAGTCAAAACAGTTTACAAAGGTGGACATACATAGTAAAAACAAAATAAAATACTTAATACAGACAAAAGTACATATTAAAAAAGGAAAAAATTAAAAGGTTTAAATTAAATAAAAATTATAAGAACAGGTAACATAGTTAAAATAGGAGGGATTAGTAGTTGGATTCTGACTGGATTGTCAAGAGCAAGCATCTATTAGATATAATAAAGATATTAAGGGCGGTCTCTGGTCAGGTGAACTAGTCAGGAAGAGTGGTTGGAGCTGAATCGTTATTTCTTACTGGGAAAATCTTTTTTGAAAAGATAAGTTTTCAAGTTCTTTTTGAATTATTTCTTACTGGAGGAGTTTCTAAGATTGTCTGGGATTGAGTTCCTGCTACCGAAAATGCTCGCTTTCTGGTTATGTCTAGACGTGCAGTCTTAATGGTTGGGACTTCTAGAAGGTTTTTATGGGCGGAGTGGAGGCTTCTAGCCGGTTTATAAATACATAGCTGCGAACTGAGCCACGAGGAGTTGTTGTCTTCAATAGGTAATAACAAAGTAAGGGGCGGATTTTAAGAGCCCTGCTCGCGTAAATCCGCCCGGATTTATGCGAGCAGGGCCTTGCGCGCCGGTGCACCTATTTTACATAGGCCTGCCAGCGCGCGCAGAGCCCCGGGACTCGCGTAAGTCCCAGGGTTTTTCGAGGGGGGCGTGTCGGGGGCGGTGCCGATCGGCGCGGCGTTTTGGGGGCGGGCCCGGGGGCGTGGTTTCGGCCTGGGGCGGTCCAGGGGCGTGGCCACGCCCTCCAGAACCGCCCCCGGGTCGCGTCTCGGCGCGCTAGCGGCCCGCTGGCGCGCGGGGATTTACTTCTCCCTCCGGGAGGCGTAAATCCCCCGACAAAGGTAGGGGGGGGGGTTTAGACAGGGCCGGGGGGGTGGGTTAGGTAGAGGAAGGGAGGGGAAGGTGAGGGGAGGGCGAAAGCGAATTCCCTCCGAGGCCGCTCCGATTTCGGAGCGGCCTCGGAGGGGCCTCGGAGGGAACGGAGGTAGGCTGCGCGGCTCGGCACGCACCGGCTACACGAAATCGGCAGCCTTGCGTGCGCCGATCCAGGATTTTAGCAGATACGCGCGGCTACGCACGTATCTACTAAAATCCAGCGTACTTTTGTTTGCGCCTGATGTGCCTACAAAAGTACGCGAAGGCGCCCTTTTTTAAAATCTACCCCTAAGTATTTTGTATTTTATTCTAGCATCTATTGGTAGCCAGTGACAGGAGTAGAGAATCGGGGAGATATGCTCTTTGTGGGAAGTTCCTGTGAGAATGCGAGCTGCAGTGTTCTGGATCAGTTGTAGTGGGTGCAGGGTATTTTGTTGGAGACCAGTAAGTAATGCATTGCAGTAATCCAGACCACTGAATATTAAAGAGTGAAGAATTGTTCTGAAATCGTTGAAATGTAGGAATGGCCGGGAGGGTTCCAAACAATGTCTCCCGGATGGAGTAGAAACCAAGGCAGGGTAGCCATGATGTTCTGCTTCCAAGCTCAACTTGGCGGATGTTCCTTCCAGTGGTAATGATGACAAAACTCCACTGGATTCGCACATCTATGCACTAGCTGCTAAAACCACTTCAGCGGCAGCCGCTTCTGTAATCGCCATCCGTCTAGGCGGCTCACCCAGTCTAGCAGCATCGAAGTGTGCGGGGGGGGAGAGGGAGTAGCAGGATCTCCAGGACTTAAAGATGGTTCATCCAAGGGCGCCGGCACGCGCTCAATGCTGGCACTCGCAGCGGACCCAACAACTGGAGCTGGTGAATCCAGTTTAGCGGTGCAGAAGCCGTCGATGCTCCTTTGAATCAGGGTGGGCTGAGACGCGACCGAGGTAACCTCTCTCACCCACCCTTTCCTCTTTGTATGCAGCATTATTTTTCAAGAAATTAGAGAAAAAAGGAACGAGCGATTATGGAGCTCCCAACACCGCGTTCTCCCCTCAAGATGCCATCTTGCTTCTCCATGCATGTTTCTGTTTCTAATTTTGAGTTCCTTATTTATGTATTAGGTAAAGGTTGGTCTGTGTTCTGTCTGTGTGTGACTGAGTTGCAATATTTCTGCTAGCATGTTGTTTCTGTGTAGCGATTTGTATCAGTTTGGCTTGTTCTGTTACCCCAAGGGGAAAGGGGGGGGGGGGGTATATTAATGTTCTAGGGCCTGGGATAGTATTTGCATTGCTGCATTTTCATAAATAAGGTTGCTTTTATTTGAATCCTGAGAGTCAGTGTTCTGATTGTATGATATGCAAGGTTCTAGATGATTTTTTTCTTTTTTTTGCAGAGATTTGTGTTAATTCACAAAATGTTCAGCAGTAGAGAGATTTTTTTTTTTTTTTTTTTGCTATAGTGACTTCAGAATTTGAATATATTTTTTTTTCATGTTGAATTGTATGTGAACTGTCTTAGTTCTGCTTTGCATCTGTTCTTCATAAGGCATTTTTAATGTTGGTAAGTAAGTGAATTAATTGAATTAAAATATTTTAAAGTGTTATTCATGAATCATGACAGCTGTTGCAGACTACTTAAAAACCCATTGTAGAGTGCATGCCAAGGCATTAATTATCGATAAGAGTAGAACTAGTAGGGTTCAGACCTGTGTGCCTATGGCCCAGCCATGTTAATCTTAGGCCCACCCAAAAAAATCGCCACTGGAGAATGATAAAAATGTAGTTAATTAAGGGATGGAGGTAGATAGGGCAGTAGCCACCTGTAGCACGTCCTGCCCAGATCTCCCTAAATTAAGAAATGTAAATTTGGACTGTCTGGAACTTTCTTCCCTTGTTGCAGCTCCCTCCATCCCTTTCTGGACTTTCAAACTGGTTCTAATTTGTCATGAAGAGACAATATAGCACTGCCAGAAATATGCCCTCCAGTTTACCTTATCATTCAGATTGAATTCAGCAGCATTCGTATCTGTGCGTGTGGGATGCTTATTTAGCAGTTAAATGCCAATTGAAAAATAGGCCCAAATATCAGACTGAAATATAAATATAGTATTTTCTGTAAGGATTTTTATTTTTTTATGATCCTTGAAACTCTTGAAAGGGGTGCAATCATCACAATAGGTTGAGGACCACAGTCTCAAACCATAAAATATGACAGTGTTTTCAAAACCTTTTCAAGCCCAAGGCACACCAACCTATGTGGGGCGGGCAGGCAGAGCAGACATGGAGAGGACTAATAAATATAAAAGAAGAGCTAGGGAAGCACTGAAAGCCCCACCAATCTTGCTTCCAATTTTTAAAACAAAGGGACAGAGAGCAGAAACACCCATTAATTCATCATAGTGGGCCAGTTTCCACTATATGCAAGAGCAGGGGAAGGGAGAAGTCTGTGTAGTGTAAGCAACTGACTCAGTCAGTTATCCTTTCTACCACATGTGGCTGCCAGATCAGTGCATGCTGTCACCTTCTCACTAAACAAAGACTTAAAGGAGGAAGCTCAGGGTGGACAGGATGAGGAGCTGCTGTGTGCACTGTGTATGCAATACAAGGCAGAACCCAGCTTTCCATGCCCTGCATGCTGCCCATTGATTACCACTCTCCTGGGCTCATGCTGCAGCTAGGAAGAAGAGGCATGCGTGATTGCGCATGTTGTGAGAAAAGAGCTCCTACATGTTTAAGAGCCATCACTGATGAAGTTGCTATGAGGTGCCAAGAGCAGAGCCTAGATACTGATCTGCATCTGAGTATCTAGCTGTGATAACTTGTCCGTAGCACACCTGATCGGGTCTGAAGGCACACTGGTTGGGGAAACACTGAAATATGGCCAGAGGAATGCTGGCCTGCATAAAAAAGAGGTGATCATGCCACTATACAGCTCCTTGGAAATGAAGAAATGGGGTAATTTTTCTATTATATCTAAAGTTCACATTTCTGCTTGGGAGTAGCACTTGCTATTAGAAGACTTGGGGGTAGTCTTCACGGCCTGGCGGTTGCTTCTCTACTTAACAGAAGGCTTGGGGGTGGCCTTTATGTAAGCCTTCCTACCACCCAGCTCTGCGAAAGTGCATATCAACTTACCTAAATTTTCTATCAGTTACAGAACATTGAGTGAATGCCACATTAAGGATAAAGAAATAATTTGATAGATGTGATAATCTTAAGAAATATCAGGAGGTTTGCTTTTTTTGTTTTATGCTGTTTAGAACAAAGTGGTTCTCAACCAGGGATTTGTGTACCCTGGAGGTACTCGGAAGCCTATCGGGGGGTATCCCAGCAGTAGAAAAAAGCCCAAATTGTAAGAAACAACCACCTGCCACTGCTGCTGAAGAGCTAACCTTGTTGCTGCCAGTAATCTATCAGCAGCATCAATCTATATTTTTGCCCACATCCCAGATCTCCTGTTGTGTCTCACAACATCTGAGAAGCAGCATGAGAAGAGCCGGAGACGCAGTTGGTTGTGGAACTAAAGCAGAGGCGGCAGGCACCTTAAGGGACAGTGAAAATGCTGCTCTTCCTGAGTCCACGGCTACTGTTTCCTCCACTTTCGCCTGTCTTGGGCTTCCTGATTAGAAATGATGCCTGCACAGGGATAGAAAGAAGACGAGGCAGTCATGGAGGCAGAAAATACTTTCATTGAACTCCTGTGGTACCTGCTGCCTCTCCTGAGCTGCACTACCCCTTTGCTTGTGATGGTAGTGGTGTGATGGTAGTTTTTCTGCTGCTCCCCACTTTCCATGGGAGAGAAAGAGTGATGGAGGACTGCAAGATCAGTAAAGTTAAGAAGAGAGATGGGGTTTGTTGATGGAGAGAACAAATAGGAGTGATAGTGGTCTGAATGGCAGGGAGAGAGAAAACAATAGCAGTGAGCTGGAGGAGGAAGAGAAAGGGAGATTTGGATTTACTCACCTTTCCAAAAGCAAGTACAAGGCAAGATACATGCAGGCAAAATTAGTATTTCCCTGCCCTGAGTGTTTACAAACATAAGTACCTGATTCACTAAGGGTTTTTCCCCATAGAAACAAAATGGGAGAAAAGCCTTAGGGGCAGATTTTAAAAACTGCACGTGGGCGCAGTTTTGTTCTTGCAACCCGGCGCGAACAAATCTACTCCCGATTTTATAACATGCGTGCGCAGCCGCGCATGTTATAAAATCCAGGGTCAGTGCGCGCAAGGGGGTGCACAATTGTGCAACTTGCGCACGCCGAGCCACGCAGCCTGCCTCTGTTTCCTTCCGCCCCTCCCCCCCCGCACCTTCCCCTCCCTTCCCCTACCTAACCTGCCCCCAGCCCTACCTAGAACCCCCCCTTACCTCACCTTACCTCCAGGCCGCTGTGCCTGGAGGCTCAAGCCACGCCCCGCCCCCCCGGACCGCCCCGGACCGCCCACACCCCGCCCCTTTTTGCAAGCCCCGGGACATACGATCGTCCCGGGGCTTGCGCGCACCGCGAGCCTATGCAAGATAGGCTCGGCACGCGCAGGGGCAGGCAGGGGCAGCTTTTCAGGGGTTATGCGCGTAACCCTTTGAAAATCTACCCCTTAATGAATCTGGCCCTAAGTTCTGAACATGAGACAATAGAAGATGAATCTACTTACCCAAGGTTACAAGGAGCATTAGTAGGGGGAAGCAGGTTTGAAACTGGCTTTTCTGTTTCTCATCCTAGTGCTCTAACCATAAGGCTACTCCTTTACTCCCCAGACAGAGAGCAGTTGAGAGGTGGAAAAGAGCCAGAAAGAGTAAGAGTAAAAGAGTAACCTAGTGGTTAGAGCAGTGGGCTGTGATCCAGGGAAGCCATAGTTCAGATCCCACTGCCGCTCTTTTGACCTTGGGCAAATCACTTCACCTTTCATTGCCTCAGGTATAAACTTAGATTTTGAGCCTTCTAAGGACAGGGAAGTACCTACAGTACCTGAATGTAATCCACTTTGAAGTGCCTGGAAAACACGCAATATAAATCAAATAAAGAATAAGCTGGAGGGCTGGAAAGTGTGTGTGTGTGGGGAGTCAAGAGAATAATTGAGACTGAAATGGAGAACAAGAGTTGAGGCGAGGGAGGCTGAGAGCCAGTGGGGAACTCAGGGTCAAGAGGGGACGAGTAAGGGACATGGAAGGGGAGGAAATAGATGAAAAGTGAGAGATGGGATAAGGAGAAAAGGAGGAGAGAGACAGTGCTTTATCCACAGGTGGGCCTGGGTGGGCCGAAAGAGGACAAGACCCACAGAAGCAAGGCTATTGCAGATTCCTGTCGCCATGGTGGTAAAGAAGAGGATCCACTGAAACAAGGCCACCATGGGAACCCATCCCCATGGCAACGAAAGAGAGGACTTGTAGAAGCAAGGCCACTATAGGATCCCATCCTTGCGGTGGGGAAGGAGAGAGAGAGCCTGCTGCAGCAAGGCTGCTGAGGATCTCATCTTGCAGCAGCAGAAGAAAGGATCTCGCGATGGCTGAAGAAGAGGCCCTGTTTCTATTTGTTTAAGAGTGGGAGCCTGGGTATGTTTGTGAGAGTAGGAGCCTGGGAGTCTTAGAGAGGTAGCCTGGGTGCATGGGCGTGTGTGTGCAAGAATGGGAGCCTGGGTGTATGTGTGTGTATGCGTGTGAGAATGGGAGCCTGGGTGTGTATGAGTACTGCTACATTAAACTGCAAGTGAAACTGCGGATGAGGAGATTAGTAGATTTCCTTATCCTGGGGGCTTAATTCTACAAAATAAGTGATTGGCATACATGGCTCACTATCAGGAAATATTCAAACTGCTAAATTTTTCTTGAGCTGTACAAAAGCAATATTCAGGCAGGTTCAAGGGATATTCAGCATTGTCATATGGAGGTTCATCCCTGTATATAGTGGAAAGGAGCCAGCATAAACACTCCATATACAACCCAAAACATTACCGCCTTTGGCAGTCAAAACAAATTCTGTAAAAATTCTTCCAGTCAGTTGTGCAATTACCTTAAAATTGAATGATTTTACCCCTGCTCCAGGCACCTTGGCTACTATTTGCCATCACTTTTCTGTTCAAAAGGATGTCGATCTACTATACACATTTCCACCATTATCATTAGTATCCAGGACAGTTCAAAAGATAATACAGAATCGGGCAGAAATTATCCTCATTGCTCCAGCATGGCCCACACAAATGTGATTCTCCTATCTAGTTCAACGTTTGGTACAGTCTCCACCATGCCATCACTCCTCACCTAGGACAGAGGCCAGTTAAATCCTCCTAATCTACCTGAATTGAACCTGACAGCATGGAGGATGAGCACTTGTTATTCTCTCCTTGTGCCCTACCCAAGGAGGTGGAAGATATCTGAATTTCCAAAAGGAAGCCATCAACCAGAAAGTCTCATGCTTTTAAGTGGAAGAGATTCCTTACTTGTTGCCAGTCAGCATCTCTAGATCTATCTGTTTTCCATCCTAAGGATCTTCTTTGATGCCTGTTAGTTTTCTCTTCCTTGGGTCTATGAACTTCTTCTGTGAAGGTGCACTTAACTGCTTTTGCGACTTACTACCCTTATGTAGACGGAAAGCTGATCTACATTCATCCACTGGTTTCAAAGTTCATGAAGTGATTATGGCATACGAACCCCTCAGTTTTAAAGCCTGCAGTCCCAAGGGATCTTAATGTTCTCCTTGCATAGTTGATGAAACACCCTTTTGAATTGTTGATCTCTAATCTGCTTAAGTTTCTCACCTGAAAAGTTGCATTTTAATAGCTGTCATATCAGCAAGGAGGGTCAGTGAGTTACAAACCTTGGTCTCTTACTCATCTTATATGCAACGTTTTCATAATAGAGTGTTTCTATGTACTCACCCGAAGTCAAAATTTGTTTCTGCATTCCACGTCAATCAAGCCATCATCTTGTTAACATTTTTTCCAAAGCCACATACAGGTGCGAAAGAGCCCTTCTTTCATTATACTGTAAGAGGTCCATAGTTTACTACCTGCAAAGAACGCAACCGCACTAGCAAGCATCCCAACTTTTGTCTACTATGTTTCCAACAGGATGGGAAAGGCAGTGGCTAAATGTACTCTGTCAAATTGACTGGTAGACTGTCTTGTGCATTGTTACACACTGGCTGGCCTCCAGCTTACATACTCAGTCAAAGCCCATAAAATGAGAACCATGACCACCTCAGCAACTCATCTAAGAACCATGTCCATCAAAGATATCTGCAAAGCTGCAACTGGGTTGTCAGTTCAGACTTTCATGTCCCATTATTACCTAGACAATCTCTTAAGAAATGACAATAACTCTGGACAAGCAGCAGTAGTCCATTTTCCAGGCTGCTTTTTCAGTAAGTGCTATCTGCAACCTTCAGTTTGGGACTCCCCATGTGTCATGACTAATTCAGCCCTGCTTGTTGACAGAGCAAGCGAGTTTGCTTGCTCTAACCAGGGTTCTCCATAGCCAATAGGATGAATTAGCCATGCTTAATGCCCATTCGCCTGGCTGGAGAGTTGACTACCTAGCTAAAGCTAAGCTCTACAATCAACTGAGGGGCTCACAAGACAGCTTGTGGGAACTCCTGCACATGCTCATTAGAGCAAAAGCTGTACTGAGCTCAAGTGGAGGGGTGCCGGCCGGGTGGTGGACGCATGGCTGGGGCACTCGGTGGACGGTCTGATGGGCCCTGGACCCCGACGGGTCAGCATCAGTCACGCAGGTGTTCAGTGTGGCCGGGAAGATTTGAATTGACCTGTGGTCATTTTGAAAACTTGGAGCTGCAGGGCAGGAGCAGTTGAAAATTGTTCTGTCCCTGGAAGACCAGTGGATGGGATAAGAAGGATTTGGAGTAATGGAGGTTGGGAGGGGGGGAGGGGGCTTTTATTTTGGGGGGTTTGGTGGACAGGAGGAGGGATCCAGACTGGGTCTCTTTTTGGTCTCCAAAGATGCTGCTGCTGGATTTAAAAAAAAACCACTAACAAAATTTCAATTGGTTTGTTTTTATTTAATTCTGAAAATTAAATGAAACAAACTGGGGAATTTTGTAAAGATTTCCCATTTCATTTCAATGAAGGCACATCCCTTATAGTTATTGGGATCTTGGCGTATTCTGTGCTGCAGATCTGCTTGTTTGCCAGGTTTCTCCCGGCTTTCAGCGAATGCTCACAAATACAGGACAGTTTTATGCCATGCTCCTGTGTTCTGCACACAGAAGGGATTCCCCTTGCTGGAACTGTGGGCTCAGGCCAAAGTATTAACTGTACACAATAACTAAATTGTCCAGTTAAGAACAAGATTAATTGTTTTGTTTTCCTGAAAAAGGAAATCTGTCAACTAGTTACCTTTTACTAATGACCTCTGCAGGGCTAGCTCTTCTCTGTGGCTTATTGTGTATGCCTTCACTTTGTTGTTGCTCCTCCATGCATTGAGGTGTAAACCTCTAAGAGATTGTTTTACTACTTTCAGTGGGGGAGAGGACACAGGAAGGTATTGTATTCATCTGATGTAAATCTGGATTCTTTTCTTTGAAATGTAATTGAACTAGTGACCCCATGGCTGGTCAAAGCCCTATTCTCAGTAACACCATTCCTCTCAGAGTCTAGGTTGAGGTTATAATATGCATCAAAAAGAAGATTATCCTTTCACTTGTGTGATACAGTACACCTTGCATCTTTTATGTAGTAATTCACATACTATGGATAAATCTAAAAGAAAGTGTTGCACACTAGCTTTTTTTTTCTGAGAAATGTAAAAGCTGGAGATACAAAACAGGCTACACTGGTACTAAACCTATCTTGTCTTGTTTCCTTTTACTTGTGTTGTTGTTATTACATTATGAATGTTCTTATGGAATCTAGTTCTTATACAAAATCTAAGTTTCATAAATAAATATACTTAAAAGACCACATATTTACTTACTGGATGTACTACATACATTCCTGTTTTAGGTAACGGTGAAACTTGCTAGTGGAAACCAAGAATTTAAACCACAGTTTAAATTCTAGTGCCCCAGTGCTAACCACTACCATTGAAGGTCCCTGGTACATTCTCCCCAGCTCATCAGGTCAGGACTTCTGCACCCTAGATATAGTAGGATGCTGTGAAAGGTAGCATTCATAGTCCCAAATGGGGAAGGAGTCATGGTTATCGTTAAGGGCAACCCCAAATAGCCAGATTTAGAGCCCATAATGCAGGGTTCCAGAAGTAGCCATTTTGCTTGGCGCCCAGTCTTAGACTCTTCTTTATTGCAGAAATAATCCTATTAAAATAGGGGTAAAATATTGATGTAGTTTCAAAGATTTACTATGTTTCAACTATGTTCGACTCAACCCCTCCAATTACTCCAAAATGCAGCAGCCCATATCCTTACTAACACCCACAAAAACGACCACATCATGCCTGTCCTTACACTTACACTGGCTACCAGTTACCTCAAGAATTGCCTACAAATCCCTCACTCTCATCCACAAATCCCTCCACAACCAAAACATGCAATGATTCAAGGAACACCTCACCTTCCGTAATACCGACAGACCCACCAGAAAACAACACCTAGCAATGCTACACACCCCTTCCCCCAATCTCACTAAGCATTGCTCCACCAAAGACCGGGCATTCTCCCTGGCAGGGCCCACCCTTTGGAACAAACTACCCTCCTCCCTTCGCCAAGAACCTTGCCCGAAAAAATTCAAGCAAAACCTGAAGACCTGGCTCTTCAAGCAGACATATACATGACTACACACACGCACTCACTGCATCACTACAAAGCTCCCTCCGCCATCCCCCCCCCCTGCCACGGTTCAGCCCCCCTTTTGCTTTTTCCCTTAATTAACTCACTTCTTTTGTTGCGACGCAATGTTAATTGCCTTGTTAATTGTTATTGTTTAATTTATTCCTCTAATTCGCCCTACCCCTACTCCCTACCCTCCCCCCCCCCCCCCCCCATTTTCAGTTCTATGTTCTCTGTAAAGCTTGTTGCTGCATTTTGTTCATTGTCATCGGTTTTTGTTTATTGAATCGGTTTTTTACTCTTTCGAATAATAGAAAGACTAGGGGGCACTCCATGAAGTTAGCATGTGGTACATTTAAAACTAATCGGAGAAAGTTCTTTTTCACTCAACGCATGATTAAACTCTGGAATTTGTTGCCAGAGGATGTGGTTAGTGCAGTTAGTATAGCTGTGTTTAAAAAAGGATTGGATAAGTTCTTGGAGGAGAAGTCCATTACCTGCTATTAATTAAGTTGACTTAGAAAATAGCCACTGCTATTACTAGCAATGGTAACATGGAATAGACTTAGGGGTAGATTTTAAAAGAAGCGCGATCAGCCTACTTTTGCTTGCGCATCAGACTCAAGCAAAAGTACGCTGGATTTTAGTAGATACGCGCGGAGCCGCGCGTATCCACTAAAATCCTGGATCGGCGCGCGCAAGGCTATCGATTTTGTATAGCCTGCGCGCGCCGAGCCGCGCTGCCTCCCCCCGTTCCCTCCAAGGCCGCTCCGAAATTGGAGCGGCCTTGGAGGGAACTTTCCTTTGCCCTCCCCTCACCTTCCCCTCCCTTCCCCTACCTAACCCACCCGCCCGGCCCTGTCTACACCCCCCGCTTACCTTTGTCGGGGGATTTACGCCTCCCGGAGGGAGACGTAAATCCCCGCGCGCCAGCGGGCCTGCTGCGCGCCGGGCCGCGACCTGGGGGCGGGTACGGAGGGCGCGGCCACGCCCCCGGGCCGTAGCCACGCCCCGTACCCGCCCCCAAAACGCTGCCGACACGCCCCCGGAACGCCGCGACGACCGGGCCCGCCCCCCGACACGCCCCCGACACGCCCCCCTCCGAGAACCCCGGGACTTACGCGAGTCCCGGGGCTCTGCGCGCGCCGGGAGGCCTATGTAAAATAGGCTTCCCGGCGCGCAGGGCCCTGCTCGCCTAAATCCGCCCGGTTTTGGGCGGATTTAGGCGAGCAGGGCTCTGAAAATCTACCCCTTAGTTTTTGGGTACTTGCCAGGTTCATATGGCCTGGATTGGCCACTGTTGGAAACAGGATGCTGGGCTTAATGGACCCTTGGTCTGACCCGTATGGCATATTCTTATGTTCTTATGTCAACCGATGAGATGTTCCCAACGATCATCGGTATACAAAAACTGCTAAATAAATAAATAAATAAAATAGAGAGAATGTTTCCCCAGAAAATAAATCAAAGGAATCATTATTGAATTTGACAGCTATAATAGAAGCTACTTTAGAAACAACTATTACTACTAGATCAGTATTGCATATTACCTTTGCTTTTGCATCTGATAGAGATGCAGTATTCCACCTCTACATGAGAAGGAGAATGGAAAATTTCCATGGGGGAAAAGTTTGGATATACCCCAATTTCTCTAGGTTAACACAGGCAAGGAGGAGGAAATTCCTGACATTTAAATCTGAAGTAGAGAATATGGGGGGTAAAATGATTTTGAAGTTCCCATGCAGGTGCGAGATTACGCATCAAAATCAGAAATGTGTATTCTTTGAAATCTCACAATTACATAATTTTCTCGATTCTCATCCCCAAGAGGCTTTAGCTTTAGGATCCGAGGCAAAGTAAATGAGATTCTAGGTGCAATCTTAGGTTTTCAGTTGTTTTGGGGAATTCTTCATATTTTCCTGTAACCGCTTATGTTGGTTTTCCTTTCTTGGGGTTTTTCTTCTAATTTTATACAGATATGTAATATGTTACTGTGTGTTATCACAATAATTATTCTTGTTTATAGAGTTTGAAATATCTGTATTCCATATTATTATTTTCTTCATGTATTTCATAAGCATAAATTAAAAATTAAAAATATATATATATATATATATATATATATATATATCAATGTAGTTGTAAATGAAGGTCAAGGTGCCAGAATCCCAACATTGGTTCCAGTTGATCTGGAAGAAAAAGGAGAAAGGACTGGGCCAAAAAATCTCCACAGAACTTGGCTTGTGCTAGTACTGTTAATAATTAAATTAAGATCGTGGATCGTGCTTTATGCTTCACAGTTCCTAGCTTTGAAGTTGTAGAATTATAGCCTCAGAATTTCATATAGTGTTTGCAGGGGCAGACTGGCCTATCGGGGCTTGCCCTGGTGGACCAGTCAGGCCAGTAACGTAGTTGCGGGACTAACTTGTGCAGGCTTCCTGCAGTCAGGGCATCATTAGCACTGGGCATTAGGGATGTGAATCGTTTTTCAACGATTAAAATTATCGTCCGATAATGTTAATATCGTCTTAAATCGTTATAGAACACGATACAATAGAAATTCTAACGATTTATCGTTAAAAATCGTTAAATCGTGTTAGTGCGCACTAACTCGAGTTAGTGCGCACTAACTGAAAATGATACAAATTGACACTTTCCAGGTCACTGAAGGTCAGTTAGGAATGAATATGTATTCCTATTGGCTGGCTGCCCTCTTATCTATTGATTTTACCAAGGTTCACACTGAGGTGATGGTTGGGGGGATGGGAAATGGAACTGGAAACTCACGAACACCAACAGAAAATGATACAAATTGTTGACACTTCCCAGGTCAGTAAAGGTCACTTAGGAATGAATATGTATTCCTATTGGCTGGCTGTGCTCTTATCTATTGATGTTCCCACTGAGGTAATGGTTGGGGGGATGTGAAATGGAAACAGTTGGAAGCTTGACAAAAAAAGTAATGTGATGATCATCACTCATGTACTAGAACTTGTTTGTTTATTATTTTTGTTAGCAGGCATGTGAAATGCTAGTGCATGTTGAATTTGCCAATCACTGTGCATTTTAGAAAGGTGGTCCTGGCTGGAACTACACAGTTCAAATATATGTGGTAATTGATTGTTGGTAAGTGTATTTTTTAAGTAGCCACACTGGCCACCAGATCACGGATCATGGAGAGCTGCATCCCTGCTCCCAGCCAGTCTGGGGCTGCCTGTCCCAGTCATCCATGGAGGGCTGCAGCCCTGCTCCCAGCCAGTCTGGGGCTGCCTGTCCCTGTAATCCATGCAGCGCTGCATCCCTGCTCCCAGCCAGTCTGGGGCTGCCTGTCCCAGTAATCCATGCAGAGCTGCTTCCCTGCTCCCATCCAGTTTGGGGCTGCCTGTCCCAGTCATCCATGCAGAGCTGTATCCCTGCTCCCAGCCAGTCTGGGGCTGTCTGTCCCTGTAATCCATGCAGAGCTGCATCCCTGCTCCCAGCCAGTCTGGGGCTGCCTGTCCCTGTAATCCATGCAGAGCTGCATCCCTACTCCCAGCCAGTCTGGGGCTGCCTGTCCCAGTCATCCATGCAGAGCTGCATCCCTGCTCCCAGCCAGTCTGGGGCTGCCTGTCCCTGTAATCCATGCAGAGCTGCATCCCTGCTCCCAGCCAGTCTGGGGCTGCCTGTCCCTGTAATCCATGCAGAGCTGCAGCCCTGCTCCCAGCCAGTCTGGGGCTGCCTGTCCCTGTAATCCATGCAGCGCTGCATCCCTGCTCCCAGCCAGTCTGGGGCTGCCTGTCCCAGTCATCCATGCAGAGCTGTATCCCTGCTCCCAGCCAGTCTGGGGCTGTCTGTCCCTGTAATCCATGCAGAGCTGCATCCCTGCTCCCAGCCAGTCTGGGGCTGTCTGTCCCTGTAATCCATGTAGAGCTGCATCCCTGCTCCCAGCCAGTCTGGGGCTGCCTGTCCCAGTAATCCATGCAGAGCTGCATCCCTGCTCCCAGCCAGTCTGGGGCTGCCTGTCCCTGTAATCCATGCAGAGCTGCATCCCTACTCCCAGCCAGTCTGGGGCTGCCTGTCCCAGTAATCCATGCAGAGCTGCTTCCCTGCTCCCATCCAGTCTGGGGCTGCCTGTCCCAGTCATCCATGCAGAGCTGTATCCCTGCTCCCAGCCAGTCTGGGGCTGTCTGTCCCTGTAATCCATGCAGAGCTGCATCCCTGCTCCCAGCCAGTCTGGGGCTGCCTGTCCCAGTAATCCATGCAGAGCTGCATCCCTGCTCCCAGCCAGTCTGGGGCTGCCTGTCCCAGTAATCCATGCAGAGCTGCTTCCCTGCTCCCATCCAGTCTGGGGCTGCCTGTCCCAGTCATCCATGCAGAGCTGTATCCCTGCTCCCAGACAGTCTGGGGCTGCCTGTCCCTGTAATCCATGCAGAGCTGCATCCCTGCTCCCAGCCAGTCTGGGGCTGCCTGTCCCAGTAATCCATGCAGAGCTGCATCCCTGCTCCCAGCCAGTCTGGGGCTGCCTGTCCCTGTAATCCATGCAGAGCTGCATCCCTACTCCCAGCCAGTCTGGGGCTGCCTGTCCCAGTAATCCATGCAGAGCTGCTTCCCTGCTCCCATCCAGTCTGGGGCTGCCTGTCCCAGTCATCCATGCAGAGCTGTATCCCTGCTCCCAGCCAGTCTGGGGCTGTCTGTCCCTGTCATCCATGCAGAGCTGTATCCCTGCTCCCAGCCAGTCTGAGGCTGTCTGTCCCTGTAATCCATGCAGAGCTGCATCCCTGCTCCGAGCCAGTCTGGGGCTGCCTGTCCCTGTAATCCATGCAGAGCTGCATCCCTACTCCCAGCCAGTCTGGGGCTGTCTGTCCCTGTAATCCATGCAGAGCTGCTTCCCTGCTCCCATCCAGTCTGGGGCTGTCTGTCCCTGTCATCCATGCAGAGCTGTATCCCTGCTCCCAGCCAGTCTGGGGCTGTCTGACTCTGTAATCCATGCAGAGCTGCATCCCTGCTCCCAGCCAGTCTGGGGCTGTCTGTCCCTGTAATCCATGCAGAGCTGCATCCCTGCTCCCAGCCAGTCTGGGGCTGCCTGTCCCAGTAATCCATGCAGAGCTGCATCCCTGCTCCCAGCCAGTCTGGGGCTGCCTGTCCCTGTAATCCATGCAGAGCTGCATCCCTACTCCCAGCCAGTCTGGGGCTGCCTGTCCCAGTAATCCATGCAGAGCTGCTTCCCTGCTCCCATCCAGTCTGGGGCTGCCTGTCCCAGTCATCCATGCAGAGCTGTATCCCTGCTTCCAGCCAGTCTGGGGCTGTCTGTCCCTGTCATCCATACAGAGCTGTATCCCTGCTCCCAGCCAGTCTGGGGCTGTCTGTCCCTGTAATCCATGCAGAGCTGCATCCCTGCTCCCAGCCAGTCTGGGGCTGCCTGTCCCAGTAATCCATGCAGAGCTGCATCCCTGCTCCCAGCCAGTCTGGAGATCACAACACTCCTGGTATTAATAGGGATAGGGCACTGTGTGCAGGAAGATCACAACACTCCTGGTATTGATAGGGATAGGGCACTGTGTGCAGGAAGATCACAACACCCCTGGTATCAGGGTTAGTGCACTGTGTACAGGAAGATCACAACACTCCTGGTATTAATAGTGATAGGGCACTGTGTGTACATGAAGATCACAACACCCCTGGTGCCAGGGTTAGGGCACTGTGTGCAGGAAGATCACAACACCACTGGTATCAGGGTTAGGGCACTGTGTTCAGGAAGATCACAACACCACTGGTATCAGGGTTAGGGCACTGTGTGCAGGAAGATCACAACACCCCTGGTATCAGGGTTAGGGCACTGTGTGCAGGAAGATCACAACACTCCTGGTATTAATAGGGATAGGGCACTGTGTGCAGGAAGATCACAACACCCCTGGTGCCAGGGTTAGGGCACTGTGTGCAGGAAGATCACAACACCACTGGTATCAGGGTTAGGGCACTGTGTGCAGGAAGATCACAACACCCCTGGTGCCAGGGTTAGGGCACTGTGTGCAGGAAGATCACAACACTCCTGGTATTAATAGGGATAGGGCACTGGGTGCATGAAGATCACAACACCCCTGGTGCCAGGGTTAGGGCACTGTGTGCAGGAAGATCACAACACTCCTGGTATTAATAGGGATAGGGCACTGTGTGTACATGGAGATCACAACACCCCTGGTGCCAGGGTTAGGGCACTGTGTGCAGGAAGATCACAACACTCCTGGTATTAATAGGGATAGGGCACTGTGTGTACATGGAGATCACAACACCCCTGGTGCCAGGGTTAGGGCACTGTGTGCAGGAATATCACAACACTCCTGGTATTAATAGGGATAGGGCACTGTGTGTACATGGAGATCACAACACCCCTGGTGCCAGGGTTAGGGCACTGTGTGCAGGAAGATCACAACACTCCTGGTATTAATAGGGATAGGGCACTGGGTGCATGAAGATCACAACACCCCTGGTGCCAGGGTTAGGGCACTGTGTGCAGGAAGATCACAACACTCCTGGTATTAATAGGGATAGGGCACTGTGTGTACATGGAGATCACAACACCCCTGGTGCCAGGGTTAGGGCACTGTGTGCAGGAGGATCACAACACCCCTGGTATCAGGGTTAGGGCACAAGTTCTAGTCACATTGACTGATCACATTACTTTTTTTGTCAAGCTACCAACTGTTTCCATTTCCCATCCCCCATATACTGTCAGTGGGAACCTTGGTAACATGAATAAATAAGAGGGCAGCCAATAGGAATACATATTCATTCCTAAACTGACCTTAACTGACCTGAAAAGTGTCAAATTGTGTCAATTTCTGTTAGTGCGCACTAACTGGGAGTTAGTGCGCACTAACTCCCATTAGTGCCCACTAATCGGAAAAAACGATTTTTAACGATTTTTCAACGAAATAATCGTGCCAAACACAATTTTCTTCTCCTGCCACACGATTTCAATCGTTAAGACGATATGGCACACGATTCACATCCCTACTGGGCATAGCTCCCGCCTATCTATTTTTAAACCCCAGTTTAGCCCCAACAATTCCTCATTGCTCTGCTCCAGATTGCTCCACTAGGTCCCTCCTCCCTGTGGCCCAAAGAGAAGGCTGTTATGTCTGCTGGGCCCGCGCAGCAGCTGAATTGCCTAGGTCTGTGCAGCCAAATAGAGAAGGCTGCTGTCAGCTAGGCTATGCAGCGGAAGAAAGGAGGCTGCTATCAGCCGAGTCACATGGCAGAAAAGAAGAGGCCACTGTCAGCCAGGCCGCACGGCCTTCTCTTTTCCGCTTCATGGCCCAGCTGACAGAGGCCTCTTATCTTCAACTGCGCAGCCTAGCTGACAGCAGCCTCTTCTCTTTAGCCATGCCGCTGAAATGAAGAGGCCCCTGTCAGCTGGGGCACGAAGTGGTAAAGAGAAGGCTGATGACTGTGGGGCTGCGGGATGGAAAAGAGGCTGTTGCTGGTAGCTGTGCCATTTAAGAGATACTTGCACCCATAGGGCTGCATGGCCAAAAGATGCTCTTGTGCATTTGAACTGTGTGGCAAGGAGGCTGTTGTGTCAGTGGGGCCACACAACTGAAGAAAGAAGGCAGATGCTACCTGAACCCTGTATGTTCCTTGGAAAGAGAGAGAGTGAGTATGTATATGAATAAATAGAATGTAATACAGCATGTGTATGTGTGTGTTAGAGAAGTTGCACAAGCCCAAGGAGCAGGCTTCTGTTGTTGGTATGTTCCAGGGAGAGAGAAGCAAGTGTTTTTGTGTGTGTATGTGAGAGAGAGAGCATATATATGTGAGATGGAATATGTATGTTTGTGTAAGAGAGCATATGTGTGAGCAAATAGCATGTAGGTGAACATGTACTGGAGCATGGGTACATGTGAACAAATAACATGTAAGACTGCATATTGGTGTGTTGTCTGAGAGAGAAGCTGTGCAGGCCCAAGGAGGCCTCTGTTTGTATGTTCTGAGGAGAAAGAGTATATGCATGAAAAAATATGTGTGCGCATATATATGTGTGAGAGAGGCATATGTGTGTGTATATGAGAGAGAGAGAGAACGTGTGTGAGGATGTGTGAGTAAGCGTATGTATGTGTGTGTGTGTGTGTTTTGGAGAATATGGATATATGACAGAGAGAGGAGAAAGTTGTACCACTCCATCCCTTAACTAATCCATGGCAATCTCAGGGAAACTAGAAATAAAAAGTTCCCAAGTATGGAGAACAGAGGATTTTTTTATCCTTATTAGTTTTAATAATTGGGTCTTATTTGATGTCTTCTGTTTTTAAATATTTTATTTATTTATTTGGTTTATATTCTGCTTTTAAAGGTATTTGGGAATAATTTTAAATAAATTAATTATTGGGTATTCTTTTCATCAGCTGTTTTGAAATTGTTATTCTTTTTATGATTATGGTTTTACTATTATGATTGATGGTTTATATATCTTGATATTATTGTTTGATGTTTAATGAGGAATGGTGATGTTTCTGTTTTTCCAATATTGCACTGCATACAGAGTCTGTCTTGTTACGGTTTCCAATTTAGTTTTTGTCTGCATGTTTCTAGTTATACTTTATTGTCTCTTTATTCTGTATTTGGTGTGTGTCTGCCTGTGTTCTGCATGTGACTGAGGCGAGGTATTTTGCTAGCATATAGTTTCTGTGTAAGGATCTATAACAGCTTGGTTTGTTCTGTTTTCCTAATATCAGGTGTATTGGTGTTTTAGAGCCTGGTTTAATATTTGAAGTGTTGCCTTTTCATAGGGAGGGTTGTTACTGTTCGAGTGCTGGCAGTTAGTGCTGTTTTTGTATAGGAGGTTTACTATTTTGTAATTGTTTTCTTAAAGCTTTCTGAGGGCCGACATGCTTTACAATAGTCCAAATACCATCTGACTGCCGGTGTCTTTTTTGCAGTTTTCTGATGTGTACCACAGCAGTGCATGTAAATAATACACATTTCAAGTGATATGTTTACCTTAGAACACTGAATATTCTTTTTCATGCAAAATCTGTTAATATGCATATTTTTTTAATTATTTGTGGGAAAGGTGGGACCAGGAATGTGTGCAAGGCTGTAAGGTTCACCTAATATCTTTGCACCAGTCTGGCCTCAGTGGCTCCACAAGAGAAAGCAGGATTCCATCTGGAGCTATGCTATGTTTGGGTTAGTGACTCTCCCCAGTCTTGTCCAGTGCTTAATGTTCTCTTTTTATAAGCCCAGGAAACAGTATGGGTCATTTCTGGTTCCATCTCCCCTGGAGTCGGTAGACAGAGCAAAGCTTGGGGAACCATAAAAGTCGCAGACTGTGTAGCCTGCAGTCAATGGGAATGCACTAGTATGGTGGGAGGGTTGCAAAGAAGTGGAAGCAAGCTACAGTCATAGGAAGGAAAGGGGCAAGCCAGGAGGAAGTGCCTATGCAGTACTGGGGAGGCTTCTGTCTGAGGTGACTGGACTGAGCTCTGAGAGAAGCAGCTGGCTGTGGAACCAGTGATAATGGGATTGGGAAAGGGAGGGGGCTGCTGCAGAATGGGGTAAGGGCTGGCAGCAAGCAAGAACTTTACACCACTATGCAGCGGTGCTGGACTGGGGGCACTCACTGTGCGAGCACATAAGCAGCAGTACAACAGTAGCGTTTTGTGTGTCTATTTCAGAGAGACACACACACACACACCCATACATACTTTGTCTGTGAGAGACAGTGTGGGTATGGCTATCTTTGTCTCTGACACAGACACACACACACACTCACTCTCTCTGAAAAAAAAGTATGTGTCTTTGTGGGTGTTACGTGTGTATGTGCGATAAAGTTTCTGCAGTCTAAAAACTCTGTGACTGAGCGTGTGGGTGTCTGACACTGGTTGGCAGTGTCATTACTTGCAACTGGCTCAAGAGCCAGACCAGAATCCAGAATATATCTCTGTAAGAGATATAAGCAAATGTGTAGGGGGCCCAATCAATTTACTTGGATGGAACAGGGGCTACAGCTCCATTCACTCCGGTCTAGAATGTGTTCAACTTCTTAGTTATTTAGGAAAGATGACGTTTATTTTGGAGATATTTTGGCTCAATTCTTCCAGGTTCCAGGGTTGACTTAGCATGCTTGTGGGAGCTGTTGATCCACATGCTGCAGGGAAAGTGCAGGAGGGTGTCAGATGCCCCATGGGCCGGTTTTGAAAAAATGCTCGGGGCCAATATTTTTCTGCAATCCACCCCGAAATGTTTGCATGATTTAGTACTATAGTAAGGATGCATTGAAAACTCCTGTGACCTTTATTGCAATCAGGTAGGCATTCACGTATACTAGGATTCCATGGTACCCTATGCTATTACTTAACAGTAGGGTGAATACATTACATAATGCACGCAGTATTTTCTGATGTCCAGAACTATACCTGGCTGTTTCTTTAATAAATAAGATTCCCTGGTGCCCAGTCATTGCTTTTTAAAAGTTTATTGTATGATCTTTAGTATTGTTTTGTGAACTTACCAAGAGAGAGACTTTTCTGTGATCATATGTGTCCTCCAAGTAGCAAAACAGTGTGATAAGGCAGTGACCAGGGCTAGAGGCATACGTGAGGGCATATGGAGAGGCGTAATCGGTAGAAAAAAGAGATGGTAAGTGCACTTCTTGTTGGTGAGACCTCACCTAGAATATTGTGTCCAATTTGAGTCCTTAACTCTAAAAATCCATAGACAAAATGGTTCAGGATCTACACCAAAAACATATGAGATTAAATTTAAAGGCTTAAATATGTATACCTTAGAGCAGGGGTTCCCAACCTTTTTGGGAGTATGGACCCCTTTTTAATTTCCAAAAATTTAATGGTCTCCCATCTGCTTCTGTTTCATTTTTACATGTGAAAATGCCACATGGAAAACTGATTAATGTAATAAATAATAATATTCATTCCAGAATCATTTGTAATGTATAAAAATTAATATTAAATAAAGAATGGTTTCTGATATAAACTCTGCTCTCCCTCCTGCCTTCCCCCCATGGCCTCTTCATGAGTGCTAATCCCCTGCATCATCCTACTCCCCAAGTGCCTTCTCACCTTCCCTGCTTCAATCCGTCCATGGCCCCTTCCTAAGTGCTCTCCATCCTGCCCTCCTCCCCACAGCCACTTCATGAGTACTGTCCCATTTGCAATCCTTTCTATCTCCTTTCCTCCCACCCCTCATGGTCCCTTAAGTACCTTTCCTCCTGCCCTGCTTCCCTTCACCCATGGATCTTTCTCCAGTTTTCTCCTTCCTGCCCTCCTCCATGACTCCCTTCCTGAGTGCCTTTCCTCCTACTTTTCTTCCTCCCACCTGTAGCTCCTTCCCAAATGTTTTCCCTTCTGTCCTCTTCCCCTTATGGTAGCTTGAGTGGTAGGCGGCTTGATAACAACCAGAGGAAACAGGAGGCAGACTCTGACTGTTCCTTAAGTGCACTTTATTTACAGTGAAACAAACTAAAAAATAAATATAGCAGCACACCTTCACTTCAGGAGCCACATTAAACGAAATGGCTCACCTTCAGGCATTGCACAGTCCTTTAAACATAAGATGTCCTTGCATATGGTAGCTCTCCCTCTCTGCTTCCTGTGGTCTCTCTAACCCTCCTGGGCCCTGCCACCTTAACCCAAGCTAAAGGGAACTCCCCTGGACCAGAATCCTTTGTGGTGTTGGTCCTTAAGGAGGCCTGGGCCAGATACCTGTGGCTGATCCTTTAAGGTAGTTTTAGGGAGTTTCTTATAGACTCCCTCACCCCCCTGATACCTCTTCTCTGATCCTCTTCCTCTTGCCTTCCTCCCTCTCAAGGCCCTTTTCTGAGTGCTTTAACTTCTGTATTCCTTCTTCCCTCTTTCCCTCTCCCCATGGCACCTTCCTAAATGCCTTTTCTCATGCCCTGCTTGCCCATACCCATGGCCCCTTTCTGAGTGTTCTCCCCACTACCCTATCCTTTTTGTGTGTGTGTGTATGTGTGTGTCTCTCTCTCTGCTCTTTCCTGAGTGCTGGACCTCTGGCCTCCCCCTCAAGACCATATTACTTAGTACAGCTTCTCTCCCTCATTGTCAAGCCAGCAGGGAATCCAGAGCACATGCAGCAGTGGCCAGAAATGCCTCTGCTTGCCCCTCCTCTGGTCATGTGGAGCAGAGGTTGTTGAAGATATTGGTGGCAGCACATTTCCTTTCTTCCTCTTGACACGGTTTCAGGTTCCTTGGGGTGAAAATCAACTACATTCTTTGGCTTCTCCTCTTTGCACCAGTTTGAGTTCCTTGAAGCTGCAATCTTTCTCACCTCCTCAGAGGTGATGTCAGCCTGTTCTTTGTCTCATCACTTGTCATTTACTGGCTTATCTTCTGGTGGCCCCCTGTGACAGTATCATGGACTCCAGGTTCAGAACCATTGCCTTAGAAGAGAGGATTGACAGGGGGATATGATACTTGATAGAGAGATTCAAATACCTCAAAGATATAAAAAATGCACAACAAGAAAACTTTCAGAGGAAAAAATGTTACTAAGGTAGAAAGCATGGAGTTGAGAGTTGGCAATGTTTAGAAGAAGAGGTCATGATATGAGGCTCCAAGAGGTAGACTCAGGCGCAACATCAGAATATATTTCTTCACAGAATGGATGATGGATGCAAGGAATGACATCCCAAAAGAAGTTGTGAAGATAAAGAGTAATGGAATTCAAGAATGCATGGAATAAGATCAGATGATCCTTACTTCCAAAGAAGAGAGAGGAAAGCCAGAAATGAATTGTGATCTATGGTATTGTAGCAGGAATGGAATTGTGTGTTATTGATGTGCTCTCTCCTCCATGTCGGCGGGGTAATTTTTCAGAATTATTAGTCTGTAAGGAACAAAGTGGATTTTTTCATTGAATAGTTTAGCCCCTACAGGTTTAAACAATGAAATAGAGTGGGGTGTATTTATAGTCATCTGTCAGGTCCGCTTGGTTTCTGATTGGCGCTGTTTTCGTGCCTTCTCTCAGCATTAAAGGGCTCCATGTTGTACTACCTCAGTGCACTCCCAGTTAATCTGTGCACCGAAGTTGATTAAGGTATGTTTGAATTGTGAACTTTTAATTGAGCAGTTTTCCATCATATTTCTTATGGTCCCACACATTTAATTTTCTTTTGTTATAGATTTTTGAATTCATTGCTGTCCCGACCGACGCAGCTTCACGGCGAAACACAGGACCGTGTCGGGGGACTGTTTAAAAACCTGCTGATATGTAATGTCTGAATCGTGGAGTTGCCGTACTAACTAAAGACTTATTACACTAACTTTGATTTGAAGTGTGGATTCTTTACCTAGCCTCACTGCACTATTCCCTTGGATTGATAATTTATTACGTGCAGTAACTCTGCTGCTGTTTGTGGACTGTTTAAAAATGCCATTTTGGAAGCCCAAAGAAATTGTATACCATGCATTAAAAAAAAAAAATCAAAGAAAAATTAAATGACTGCCAAAGTGGTTAAATGATGCTTTGAAAGAAGCCATTAAAAGCAAAAAGGCATCTTTTAAAAATGGAAAGCAAGTTCAAATGAAGTAAATAGGAAAGAGCAGAAACACTGGCAAGCTAGATGTAAACATTAATAAGACAGGCCAAGAGAGATTTGAAAAGACGCTTGTTGTTATAGGCAAAAACCAAAATCTGTTTCCAAATACATAAAAAATAAGATGACTATGAGGGAGTCAGTTGGACCACTAGGAGACCAGGGGGTAAAAAAGGATGACAAGGCCATAATAGAAAAACTAAAAGATTTCTTTGCTTTAGTCTTTACTGAAGAGAACGTTGGGAGAATACTCACACCAGAATGAAATGGATGATTCATAAAAACTGAAGCAAATCAGCATGAAACTAGAAGATGTATTAGAGCAAAAGAGCAAACTGATAAACTAATGTCAGGTTAGGGCATGCCAAGATACAAGTCACAGTTCCAAGGCAAAACTGTCAGGTTGTTTGCCACAGTATATGAAACACCGGTATCTTCTCATTCAAGGCAGTTTTATTCATAACATAAAAAGTATCAGGTTCTTTTCACCTTCATTAATTGGAACATATTTTACAATATAACAGCGGATTCACAGTCCAATCCAAGTCATAATAATTCAGTGAGCTTTTAGATTCAGATAGGATTACTTCACAGGTTCTCTGATACAGATAGGAATACTTGACTGTACTCTGGTTGAGACAAGGTTATGGATTTTCTGGACCTGGGATCCACAGCACAAAGCACAGCTCTTAAGTCCTCAAGTTGCTGGGAACACTGGATTATAAATCAAATAAATACATTCATAAATTAATATCTCCAATGATTAAGGACCTTCATTTTCAGTTGTTTATTTTTCCCAGGAATTTATCAGGGTTTATTATGAAGACAAAAACAGGAGAAAATCTGTGAAAAATAGGACTCATTATTTTTCTGGGAAAATAGTTTATTTTGGTGGACAAAAGTCAGGACAATAAAACAATATTAAACAGATTCTCCCACTCGCCCACTCAGCAGCATCCCTATCTCTACCCCCATCCCCTGTCTAGCATGCCCATTTTCCTACCCACACTTCTGAGAATCTCCCTTTTCCCGTCTCCATCGCAGCAGCATTCAACCTTACCAGTGGTGGCTCCAGACTTCTCTTTCCTGTGGCAGGACGCTTACTGAGCTCCCATGCTCTGTTGCCCTGCCCTGCTGTAGGGCGGGGCCAGGGAGTTTGCCAGGGAGTACTTCTGGTTCACATGGTCCTCTTCGAATACTGCAGACACTTTGGCTGCCTGAGGGGAGGAGAGATGTGAAACTTGAAACGCCACATCAGCGATCCTAGAGAGCAAGCACTTTCGCTAGTGTGGGTGGTACTTAAAACGCTGCAGGTGCTTTGGCCCGAACTTGCTGGCGGCCTTGAGACACTGCAAGCTGCACTTTAATCAGCCTAAAATTAGGGAGAAAATCAGCTTAAACTGATAGTCACTTTTGGTAAAATCCAGGAATTTATGGGTAAAAATCGATTTAAACTGCAAACGAAGGACCCTACTAATGATCCCTTATGAACCCCCAAGGAACAATCCGAGTCTTCAGGGGCAGAGTTGCAAGTCCAGGATGAAAGCAGATATACAAACCTTCTCCAACTTGCTTGGCTGCTAATAAACAAACACATGCTGTGACTCACAAGCAGAGCACAAGCCCTCCAAAAGGGTAAACCCCAGTTCAGGACCAAACCTGGCTCTTTTTTTCCTTTACATCACCCCCACTCCTAGGGATGACTTCTGGGCACTCAAAAATAAAAACAATGGGATCTAGGGTCAACCACCCAAGACTGTGACCCTCACAAGACGGGCTTGGAATACAAACATGATCTTTGTCCAGTATATACAGTTACATTGCCTGGAACAGGAGTCCCTTCTCGGCAAATATAGACATCAATGAAAGGCACAAAGGCAAAGTGTGGCTTGGAGTCGAGGGCAAGTTCCCAGTTGGCATCACTACTAGCTGCAGTGCCCACCTCTGACATGTGATCTGGCGCAGCTTCAGTGTTGGCTAAGACAGCAAGCTGTGCGGGCCTGGAGTCTGGATATGGAGTTGGAGCAGGGTCCAGCATTACCAGTATAGTTTCAGGACCGCATGAGTTACCCCCCGTAGGCATGGGGTCTGACACAGCTTCAGCACTGGCTTCTGGGATGGGTCAAGCTGGACAGGTACAGGATCAGGAACAAAGTCCAACACAGAATCAGGAGTAGGAATGAATTCAGGGTCAGAAAACGGTCTGACATAGCATCAGAAGTAATATCCTGCATGGAATCTGGACTCAAAGCAGGTTGGTGGTCTAGCACAGAGACAGGAGCTGTCTCAAGGTCTGGCTTGGAGTTTGGAATCAGGAGCAGGCTTATTCAGCATAGCTTTAGCACTGACTGGATTATCTCCTCAGGCATAGAGTCCAACACAGTTTCAGCACACCCCTATCAGTGTAGGATTTGGGGCATCAGCTCAGGATGGCTCTGGCTTTACCTTTATAGAAGCACCCTTTAGCTGAACTGCCAGGTGGCCCAATAACTTCCCAATGATTTGGGTTGCCTGTTCTGTAAAAGCCAAACTAACAGACATCCCTCCAGAATTACAGGTGCCAGGTACATGGGAACAGGAATATAAGCCCAGGCTTCCAGATTGCATCTGGGATTCAAGCAAGAACAGGGTCTGGGATCTTGGAGTAAAACATTTTACACTAGCGCATGGAGCTTAGCAATGACTTGGAGCAAGGCAAGACACTGGATCTAAAACATCGAAAATCTCTCGCTGGACTCAAAGAAAAATTCAAAGGTAATGAATTGCAGTTGTGGCACCACAAGTAAAGACAAATAAAGTAAAATAAATAAATAAAGTAAAGGAAGAGTTCAGAGCCAGCAATCACAAAAAAAAAAAAATGTAATCAGCTGCAATACTAGAACAAGGCCTTGACTGGATCAAAGGCTAACTCTGGAGTCAAGACTTAAAACAAAAAAAATAACATAAAATAAAAGCTTAGCGCTCTCTCACTGAGCACTGGCTAAACTTTTTCCTAACTAGCAACCAAGTAGGGGCTACATTCTGAACCACCTGAAAAAACAGACAGAAAATGCAATCTTTTTTTTCACAGCAAAACTAGATTTATTACTGATAAGGCTAGGTTCTCTGCAGATAATACAGATAATGGCTTGGTTTGCACTGGGGAAAGAGTGAGGTTAAATGCAGTTTCTTCACAGACAAAAATAGGTTCTTCACTGATGAGGCTAGGTCCTCTTCAGCTAGCATAGGTAATGGCTTGAGAGTGAAATTCCTGGCAAACTGTCTGGTTAGAGCTTAGCAAGATACAATATGGTTAAAAATGAGGTGAGGGGGCTATTCTAGCCCAAAGAACATCTTTCAAATAATGGAAAAGGGATCTAAATGAAGAAAACAGGAAACAGCATAAGCACTGGCAAGTCAGATGCAAAGCATTGATAATGAAGGCAAAGACAGTATTTGAAAACAAGCCTGCTGTGGAAGAAAAAACTTATAATAAAATCTTTTTCAGGTACATTCAAAACAAAAAGCCTTCAAAGGAATCAGTTGGAGCATTAGATAACTGAGGGGTAAAAGAGGCATTAAGGGAGGACAGGACCATAGCAGAGATATTAAATGAATTCTTTGCTTCAATCTTTACTGAGGAAGATGAATACGTAGGAGTTGAGGAAGATAGAAAACCTTTGGTAAAAAGTACTGAAAGAAAAGATCAGCAAAAAGTACTGCAGGAGACTAAAACTGATATTAAAGAGTGCTTCATCAACATGGAATAAGATACAAGCTATTAATCAGCTTGCTATCCCTGGAGTCTCATACAGCTATAGACTGACCCCATAAAGATGTTGAAAAACTGGATGTAAAAACAAGAAAGCTCCTATATGCCCATCAGGTAATCTAAGAACCAGTGTATGCTGATATTTTATACCTACCTCAGCCCTAGGGATATTGTATATCCCTAGGGCTGAGGTAGGTATAAAAATATATACCTACAGAGCTACCATCATAGACCTTCAGGCATATTTAATGGCATCAACATACTCAAATGCCCAAAAGGTACTGAAGTGTTACTATATTATAATAATTGTATGTCTGTAAGGGTGCTTTGAGAGAGTTTTCTATGAAGCCAGACTAGTTTGGTGGTAGTGAATAAATATAAAGATAATTACAGCACAATGAGATTGCACTGATCAAATTTATAGAAATTTGTTGAAATGCTAAAAAGTATGCTAAAGGTTATCCAGTATGTTAAAAGTCAGCATTGAGTTTCATTTGCCTTCTGGGCTCAACGTACAATAAATCATATGACTTATAAAAATCCAATCATATTAACATATAAGATAAAATTATAATGCCAACCAGTTGGAAAATGTTATACAAAGAAGCTAACCCATTGGTGTGTAACAGCTCAGAAAAGTTGAGCGGAAGGTTTTCTCTGCATTGTTTGGTAAGCTGCACTGCTTCTATTTATGAGATAAAAAATAAAATATTTTTCTCTTACTGACTGTTGATATTCAGTGTTTATTAGTGCCCCCAACATATTGGAATTTTATTATGTATGTATGTGAATATTGGATTCTGCTAGAAACAATATTATAGAGCGGAATACAAAATTGAATAAATAAATAAAGATATAAGGAAAATACCCATGCCAGAAGTGATATTTAAATGCGATGATTCAGAGGAAATCAAACAAATCTCAGTGAAACTAGAAGATGTAATATGACAAATTGACAAACTAAAGCCCTTTAAATGCAGGCACAGCCGAGCGCCATCCCTCTTGACCAACAACCCTGCCACGCTTCGGAGGCTCAGCACGATCGGCGCGATCCCACCGGGGCTAAGAGCCACCCCAGCTGCTTCCAGCCCTTTTAGGCCATGCTTCGTCTCTGCTCCCCCTCTCGGCTGAGAGGTACGCCCACAAGGTGACATCAGTTCGAGGTGTCTATGGAGCCCTTTAAACGCAGGCACAGCCCGCTGGCGCCACGTCCGGGCATCACATGCCAAAGGAGCATGACCAAAGGGGCATGCCCCTAAGTGCGCCCCTTTGTGCCGCCCCCATTATTACCCTATACCTAATCCCATACACCAAAACCTTTCACGCCACCAACCCATTCCTACTGACCTTCCCCCCCCCACACAAAAAATCGAACTCGCCCAACCCCCATTCAACCATACTGCCGGCAACCTACGTGCCAGCAAGTGAGTTCCAACCCCTCTGTCCCCCACCTCATATCAATCAACTCCCCCTCTCACTTCCCACGATAATCCTCTCAACAGCACAAACGCAACTTGAATACCCATAGAGGGTCCCATCCCCCGTCCCTATAATAGCACCGAAGTTCCCAATTCATTCACGACCCACACCCAACATTACCTCCACCCACACCAGACCACCCACAAAAACCAAGAATCTCCTCCAATTACGTCTACAATGCAGATACCCAAGATTAAACCACAATTCAAATCACAATTACATGAATACAAAAAACCCTCAACCAACAGAATGGCACACACAAAAGCTCTGATCCCAATCCTGATAGCCCCAATGAACCAGCTTCTAGGGTTCACCCTTTTCTCTCTCATACTATTCAATGCCCAATCCATAGTAAAAAAAAGACCCTCATCATATATGACATCCTAACTGACCAAAAATCTGACATATGCGCCATCATAGAAACATGGCTAAAACAGTCAGACACAGTACTAATCAATCAACTTCCCACCCACCTCTATTACATTATCTCTATCCCCAGAAGCAACAGAAGAGAAGGTGGACTCCTACTAGCCACAAAAAAAGAACACTGCTTCAAAATCCAATCCACACACACAGCCCCACCTTTTGAAATTGGTCTCTTCAAATCCAAACAACTCCAAATCTGTTTGGTGTTCACACCCCACGCCTCCTGAAACGCAATCCCTCCCCCCTAATCGAAAACATTGAAATGGACATCCCTGCTATCGTCCTTGGAGATTTCAATCTACACGTAGACACCACTCCCCTAACCCCGAACTGTGAAGCCCTCCTCACCACACTAGTGGCCATCGGCTTCAAACAAATAGTTGACTCCCCTACTCATAAAGCAGGACACTCCCTCGACCTAATCTTCATTAACTCATGCATACAAATAACAGAACCCCTTTTTGCACACCTGTCCCATGGTCCGATCACACACTGATTCAAGAAAACTTCTCCATAATCAAATCAGACAACCCCAAACCCAATCACATCTCCACAATCCAATTCAGAAAAACATGCAAAACAGAAGACCTGATCGAAGCACTCCCAGCCCTACTAAACAACCTAGATCTAACCAGCCTCGAATCTGCCCTCTCAACATGGAACACCATTACAAACAACTTAGCTAACAAATACTGCCCCCTAATAACCCCGCCAAACAAACAAAAAACGCTTGGTACTCACTGGAACTAAAACAACTTAAACGCACCCTCAGGAAAATCAAAAAAGAATGGCGAAGTAAACACACCCACAGCCTACTGACCACCTATCAATCAACACTTCACAACTACAGAACCACAATTCTTAAAACGAAACGTGATTTTGACGCCAAAAAAATCCACGATTACCAAGTCAACCCCAAAGCCCTTTTCTCCTACGTTACCGACCTAACCAAAACAGCCCCCCAACAATATCTGACAACGATTCCAAATCTAAATGCAACGAACTCACCCTCTTCTTCAAAGACAAAATCATCAACATAATGGCAGATTTCCCTCCCTCCATCTCAAAAGAAATTATCCTCCCCAAAAACCCTGATGCCAGCCTAAACAGTTTTGAGAATGCTTCCTCCTCCAAAATCGAATCAATCATAAAAACAATTAACCCCGCAATTCACCCATCAAACGCAATCCACATGAAAAAACTTAAACTGATCCCATACATCATTGCCAAACCCATAGCCAACATTATTAATATGTCCCTAGCCCAAGGAAATGTACCAACCTCCTTAAAAGGCGCCATAGTCAAACCCATACTAAAGAAACCACACCTAAACCCTTCCAAACCTGCCAATTTCCACCCCATATCCATTCTGCCTTTCATAGCCAAACTTCTGGAGAAAATAGTAAACAAACAATTAACGGAACACCTAGAAAATCACAGAATTCTATACCCCTCCCAATTTGGCTTCCGCAAGTCCCTCAGCACTGAAACACTATTGACTTTCCTCTCCGACACAGTCCTCAGAGGGCTAGACAAAGGCCATTCATACATTCTAGCAATGCTAGATATGTCGGCAGCCTTTGACACCATCAGCCACAAGAGCCTAATTGACAGACTAATCGAAATTGGCATAACCGGCACGCTTTACTATGGCTCAAGTCATAGCTTGAAAACAGACACTACAAAGTTAAAATTGGCAAGAGTGAATCAGAGCCAAAAAGCCTTACCCAAGGCATACCCCAAGGCTCCTCCCTATCATCCACTTTCTTCAACATTTACATGCTCCCCATCTGCAAATTTCTATCCAGCTGAGGTCTAAAACACTTCATATATGCTGACGATATCCAAATTCTCATCCCCATAACTGACACTATACCCAAAACTCTCCAAGTCTCTCAGACATCAATCAACTTCTCACAAAAATGAACCTATCCCTTAACACCTCAAAAAGAGAACTCATGATAATATGTCACAAACCAGACAATAAAATTCTGTCTGAGATCACCACCAATCAAACCCAACACACAATCTCGCCCCATGTAAGAGACCTTGGTGTCATCCTAGACCTCGAACTCAACCTCAAAAAATTCATAAACACAACAATAAAGGACAGCTTCTACAAATTCCACATTCTAAAAAAATTAAGACCCCCTCCTACATCACAATGATTTCAGAACCGTCCTACAGGCACTAATCTTCTCTAAATTAGATTACTGCAATTCCATTCTTCTAGGACTCCTAGCAACAACACTCAAACCCCTTCAAATGTTGCAAAATGCCACTGCTAGAATCCTTACCAACACACACAAAAAAGAACACATCACCCCCATCCTAAAAGACCTACATTGGCTACCCATTCACTATAGAATACACTTCAAGACCCTAACAACCATACACAAATATCTACATATTCAAAACACCTACAGACAATACCCTTCCCTTCACTATCAAACCCCATGCAGGTCAACTAGATCCGCCAACAACGGAACCCTACCTATTAGAGATGTGAATTGGAACCGGAATTGTTTCGGTTCCGGTTCCGATTCAAATCATGCATTTTTTTTCGTCCGGCCCGATTGGTTTGTTTTTTTTTATTGGCTGCGCCCGATCTGATAAACAAAAAACCCACCCCGACCCTTTAAAACCGCTCCCTTAGCCTCCACCACCCTCCCGACCCCTCCCCCCCCAAAAACGTTTTAAAATTACCTGATGGTCCAGTGGGCCTTGGGAGCGATCTCCCGCTCTCGGGCCGTCGGCTGCCACTAATAAAAATGGCGCCGATGGCCCTTTGCCCTTACCATGTGACAGGGTAACCGTGCCATTGGCCGGCCCCTGTCACATGGTAGGAGCACTGGACAGCCAGCGCCATCTTTAAAAATGGCACGGGCCATCCAGTGGACGGCCGGCACCATCTTTAAAAATGGCACAGGCCATCCAGTGGACGGCCGGCGCCATCTTTAAAAATGGTGCCGGCCGTCCAGTGCTCCTACCATGTGACAGGGGCCGGCCAATGGCACGGTTACCCTGTCACATGGTAAGGGCAAAGGGCCATCAGCGCCATTTTTATTAGTGGCAGCCAGCGGCCCGAGAGCGGGAGATCGCTCCCGGGACCCCCACTGGACCACCAGGTAATTTTAAAACATTTTTGGGGGGGTCGGGAGGGTGGTGGAGGCTAAGGGAGCGGTTTTAAAGGGTCGGGGTGGGTTTTCAGGTTGTGTCCTAACTCCTGTTAGTGTGCACTAACCTGATTAACGATTTTTTCACGATAAATTGGTGGAATTTCTATTGTATCACTCTATTTAACGATTAATGATGATTTTAAAAATATCGGACGATATTTTAAATCGTCAAAAAATAATTCACATCCCTACTACCTATCCCTTCACCCAAAATCACACACTTCAACTCGACCCGAGAACGAGCACTGTCACTAGCCAGTCCCTCGATTTGGAACGCAATGCCCCAGGATCTCAGGCTAGATTCAAACACGCATAAATTTAAAAAAAAATGAAAACATGGTTGTTTAAACCAGTGGTTCTCAACCAGTGTGTTGCAACACCACAGTGTGTCGCCAAGAACACGCAGATGTGTTGCCACACTTCCCGTTCCCCCGCTGACCCAGCTGCTCCCCCTCCCGAGCAAAATAGGTCCTCCGCCAGGGCTTAAAATGCTGATAGCCTGGGCGGAACGCGGCAGGATAGCTGGAGTCAGCAGCACCAGCATACTCTCTTCTTCCCGCACATCCCCCCCCCCACCCTGCGGCCCGGAAGAGAAAGTGGTGAGCAGCGGGTGCATGCTTGGGAAGAAGAGACCATGCTAGTGCTGGCAGCATCGGCCCAAAGAAAAGAAGAGAGACGCAGCCTGAAGAATGAGCTACGCGGCTCGGAGAAAAACAAAGAACGTCGTCAACCCCCGCGGCCGATGGGACTCCTTTCTCTGCGAGGGCTGAAAATGAAGTAGGTTGCTGCTTTAGGGTTAGAAGTGGAGGAGTCTTCTGCTGCCGCTAGTTCGGGGGAGGGGGGGAGAGTGAGTGGATGAGCAAGCATGTGTGTTTGAGATCCTGTGAGTGTGTGTGAGTGAGAGAGCAAGTATGTGAATGATTGAGTGCCTGTACATGTGAAAGAGTATGTGTGTGATTGAGAACTGGTTTAGGTAAGGGAGTATGTGATTGAGAGCATGTGAGAAAAGTAGAGCATATGTGTCTGTGTGTGACTGAGAGCTGGTTTAGGTGAGGGAGCATGTGAGTATGTGATTGAGAGCCTGTGTGTAAATGAGAGAAAGAGAGAGAGCATGTTTGTAAGCATGTGAATGAGAATCTGTGTGTGAGAGAAAAAGACAGCATGTATGTGTGTGATTGAAAACCTGTGTGTGTAAGCCTGAAAAGTAGATAGCATGTGTGTAAATGTGTAATTAAGAGCCTATATAAGTGAGAGAGAAAAAGCATGTGTATATGTGAGTGATTGAGAACCAGTGTGACAGCGAGAGAGAGGAGAAAGTTGCAAGCAAACCATCCCTCCTCCTGCTAATTCAAAACAATCTCAGGGCACCTGGATATCAAATGTTCCCAGGTATGCAGAGCAAAAAATTGTTTGTATCATCATTTTTCATTACTGGATCTTTGTGTCTGCTATTTTGATATATTTTATTCGTATCTAGAAATTTTTTATATGAATTTTTAATTATTTGATATTTCATTCATCCGCTGTTTTGAAATAATCTGTTCTTTTTGTTAGTATGGTTTTATTGCTACTGATTTTATATTTCTTGATTTGATTTATAAGGATGAGTGATGTTTCTTTTTTTCCTTTGTTGCACTGCATACAGAGACTCTGGCTTGTTGCGGTTTCCAATTCAGTTTTTGTCTGCATGCTTCTAGTTATGTGTTTTGGTCTCTTTATTCTTTGTTAGGTGATGGTCAGGACATGTGATTCAGGTGAGGTTTTCTGCTGGCATATAGTTTCTGTGTAGGGCTCTATAGCAGCCTGACTTGGTCTGTTTTCCTAATAGGAAATGTATTGGTGTCTTAAGGCCTGGTATAATATTTTCAGTGTTGCCTTTTCTTAGGTAAGGTGGTTACTGTTAAGTGCTGGAAATTGGTGCTGTTTTGGTCTGGGATGTTTACTGTTTATGCAATTTCTGTTCAGACAGAATATGTATCTTTTTCTTGTGTCATTCTTAACAATAAAAATAATACTGGACCTTTATTTTTTATTTCCATCGTAAATTGTAATGAGCAGTGTGTCACACATGTGAGCGTGGTCTGTCAGGTGTGTCATGATGGGAAAAAGGTTGAGAACCACTGGTTTAAACAAGCCTTCCCATAGCGCCCCTCACTCCAAATCATCCCCAGAACCCAATACACCCCCACCAACAGCAATGGAATAAAAGTTTTTTGTTGTTAACCTTTACCCCTACTACTTCCTGTCAACTACCCCCATCCCTGGGTTAAAATCCACTGTTTCAGTTTCCTATCTCCAAACTAACTCTATAATTTGATCTGTATTTCTTATGCATAGTTTTCCTCGTTCATTTTAAATATTGTTCGCTTTAAACAAATGTTATTATGTAACTTCATTTTCATCGTTCCATCATTTCAATGTAAACCGATGTGATGTGTATACGAATGTCGGTATATAAAAATGTATAAATAAATAAAGAGTATTAAATCATCTGGACTAAATAATACACATCCCAGAGTTCTGAAAGAATTTAGAAATGAAATATCAGATCTACTATTAGCAATCTGTATACTATCATTAAAATCAGGTACGATACTTGAACATTAGAGGCTAAAATTTTAAGAAGGGTTCCAGGAATAAGAACATAAGAACATGCCATACTGGGTCAGACCAAGGGTCCATCAAGCCCAGCATCTTGTTTCCAACAGTGGCCAATCCAGGCCATAAGAACCTGGCAAGTACCCAAAAACTAAGTTTATTCCATGCTACTGTTGCTAGTAATCACTATGCATCAACCAACCTCTTCCCTTGCAGTAATAATTCTTCAACAAACATCGATATAAGGGAATGCTTGTGAGATGGTGTGTACGGTGGCTATATTTAAGGGCAACCATTCTGTGGCTGTCCTTGTATTCGCCCCGTCTATTGCTCTTTATTATCAAAATCTTGTAGTAATGTAATTTTTCTGTAACAATTTTTTCTTCTTTTTGATAAAACCCCAACTCCTTGTTCGCTGAGGCGACCCGTTAGTAAGTGAATAAATACTTATCGAGGCATCTGTCTCTATAGCTTCTTACAGGATCGCTTCTGCTTGCCCGACATGGGCCATGTTTCGGCACAGGTGTGCCTGCTTCAGGGGCTACAGGAGGGGTAGCTACTGCGTCCTGCTGGGTACACAGTGGCTGGTATATCTTCAAGTTTAAGTTTGCCGTGCTTCTGACCGTGGACGACGCCTCATGAAAATGAGGCGTCGTCATGAAAATGAGGCGTCGTCCACGGTCAGAAGCACGGCAAACTTAAACTTGAAGATATACCAGCCACTGTGTACCCAGCAGGACGCAGTAGCTACCCCTCCTGTAGCCCCTGAAGCAGGCACACCTGTGCCGAAACATGGCCCATGTCGGGCAAGCAGAAGCGATCCTGTAAGAAGCTATAGAGACAGATGCCTCGATAAGTATTTATTCACTTACTAACGGGTCGCCTCAGCGAACAGGGAGTTGGGGTTTTATCAAAAAGAAGAAAAAATTGTTACAGAAAAATTACATTACTACAAGATTTTGATAATAAAGAGCAATAGACGGGGCGAATACAAGGACAGCCACAGATTGGTTGCCCTTAAATATAGCCACCGTACACAAAAAAAACACCATCACACAAGCATTCCCTTATATCGATGTTTGTTGAAGAACTGTTGCTAGTAATAGCAGTGACTATTTTCTAAGTCAACTTAATTAATAGCAGGTAATGGACTTCTCCAAGAACTTATCCAATCCTTTTTTAAACAAAGCTACACTAACTGTACTAACCACATCCTCTGGCAACAAATTCCAGAGTTAAATTGTGCATTGAGTGAAAAAGAACTTTCTCCGATTAGTTTTAAATGTGCCACATGCTAACTTCAAGGAGTGCCCCCTAGTCTTTCTATTATCCGAAAGAGTAAATAACTGATGCACATTAACCCGTTCTAGACCTCTCATGATTTTAAACACCTCTATTATATCCCCCCTCAGCCGCCTCTTCTCCAGGCTGAAAAGTCATAACCTCTTTAGTCTTTCCTCATAGGGGAGCTGTTCCATTCCCTTTATCATTTTGGTCGCCCTTCTCTGTACCTTCTCCATTGCAACTATATCTTTTTTGAGATGTGGTGACCAGAATTGTACACAGTATTCAAGGTGCGGTCTCACCATGGAGCTATACAGAGGCATTATGACATTTTCTGTTTTATTCCCTTTCTAATAATTCCAAACATTCTGTTTGCTTTTTTGACTGCCGCAGCACACTGACCCAATGATTTCAATGTGTTATCTAGTATGACGCCTAGATCTCTTTCTTGGGTAGTAGCACCTAATATGGAACCTAACATTGTGTAACTATAGCATGGGTTATTTTTCCCTATATGCATCACCTTGCACTTATCCACATTAAATTTCATCAGCCATTTGGATGCCCAATTTTCCAGTCTCAGAAGGTCTTCCTGCAATTTATCACAATCTGCTTGTGATTTAACTACTCTGAATAATCCAAGAAACTACAAACTGGTGAGCCTGACATCATTGCTGGGCAAAATGGTTGAAACTATTATAAAGAACAAAATGACTGAACATATAGATAATCATAGTTTAATGGGACAAAGCCAACATGGATTTAGCCAAGGGAAGACTTGCTTCACCAATCTGCTACTTTTTTTGAACGCGTAAATAAACATGTGGATAAAGGTGAGCCAGTTGATATATAGTGTATCTGGATGTTCAGAAAGTGCTTGACAAAGTACCTCATGATTGATTCTTGATGAAATCAGAAAGTCATGGGACATGAAGCAATGTTCTGTGGTGGACTGAGAACCGGTTAAAAGATAGAAAATAGAGAGTAGGGCTAAATGGTCAATTTTATCTATGGAGAAAGGTGAATAGTGGAGTTCACAGTGAACTGGGACTTCTGATTTAAAACATTTATAAAAGATCTAGAGATGGGAACAACGAGTGAGGTGATCAGATTTGCTGATGATACAAAATTATTCAAAGTTGTTAAATCATAAGAGGATTGTGAGAAATTGCAAGAGGACCTTATGAGACAAGGAGACTGGGTATCCAAATGGCAGATGATGTTTAATATGGACAAGTGCAAAGTGATGCACGTAGGGAAGAGCAACCCAATTATAGCTACACAATGCAAGTTTCCACATTGGGAGTCTCCATCTAGGATAAGAATCTAGGCATCATCATGGATAATATATTGAAATCCTCTGCTCAGTGTATGGCAGGAGCCAAGAAAGCAAATACAATGCTAGGAATTATTAGGAAAGGAATGGAGAATAAAACAAAGAATGCTTCTGTAGCACTCCATGGTGAAACTGCACCTTGAGTATTGTGTTCAATTTGATCACTGCATCTAAAAACAAGTTATAGCAGAATTAGAAAAGTTACAGAGAAAGATGAGCTAAATGATAATGGGGATAGAATGATTCTGTTATGAGGAAAGGCTAAAGAGGTTAGGGTTCGTCAGCTTGGAGAAGAGACGACTGAGGAAAGATATGCTAGAGGACTATTAAAAGAATGGAATGGATAAATGTGAATCGGTGGTTTACATTTAAGATAAAATATTTTGTTTTACTGAACACATAATTGGACTCTGGAATTTGTTGCTGGAGGATGTGGTAGAAACTATTACAGTAGCTGGGTTTAAGAAAACTTTGGACAAGTACCTGGAAGAAAAGTCCATAAACCATTATTAAGAGGGACTTCGGGAAATTCACTGTTTATCCCTTGGTTAAAGCAGACTGGAATCTGTCTACCTTTTGGGATCCTGCCAGGTACTTGTGACCTGGATTGGCCACTGTTGGAAACAGGATACTGGGCTTAATGGACCTTTTGGTCTAACCCAGTATGGCTAATCTTATATTCTTATACTCTAAGATACGGTTCCAAGGCAAAATTATCATGTTGCTAGCCACAGGACATGAAACACAGACAGGTAACATGTTCTCCTCACCTTCATTAACTTGAACATAATATTTAACATCTGGTTCATAGTACTCACTGTCCAGTTCAGAATAGTCCAGTTAGCTTACACATACAGCATATTCTGGTTCAGACAGGGTTACTTCACAGGCTATAGATACTCGGGTTCAGACAGGATTGCATAACAGGTATCCCGGTTCAGACAAGGTTACAGATCTTCCAGACCTGATATCAGACCAACATGTGAAACTGAACATGAGCTGTAATCTAGCTCTACTTGCTGGACAGCCTTAAAGGTCATGCTTTGATGCTTCTGTCCTTCATGGTAAATTGTTGAATCTGGAAAGATGAGGGCGCTTCCATGACCAACCCTAGAGTAATTGGTTCTTTGCAAAATTGGAAAGCTGGATTTAAACTTGAGTGTAGATGTGTCCAGGTGACTGCCAGGCCACCCCAATGGTGCAGTAGTTAATCTGGTTGATTATTGTTGATATCAGTGATACAGTGGATAATTGATGTAGATGTATTACTTTACTGCGGCCATGTATATTTATTTAAAACCAATAAATATCTTCTCTATCTCGAACCAGTGGAGGTCCAGAGTGATACTGCAGATATTGCATAAGGCCCAACTAAGGCAATCAGGGAGGGAGCAGGCTGGGGGGGGGGGGGGGGGGGTATGGGAAGGTGACAGGGGGGATCAATGGCACCTATGAGTGTTGTGAAATTGCAGACCTGCTGCAATCTATCATTAAAATCTGCCATGGTACCTGAGGATTGGAGGGTAGCCAGTGTAATGACAATTTTTATAAAGCGCTCAGGGGTAATTAAAGAAATTACAGACCAGTATGACATCAGTACTGGGCAAAATGGTTGAAGCTATTAAGAATAGAATTACAGGGCATAAGAATAGATGTTGCTTAATGGGAAAGTACCAACATGGATTTAGTAAAGAGAAGTCATGTTTTGCCAATCTTAGAATTTTTTGAAGGTTTAAACAAATACATGATAAAGGTAAGCCAGTCAATATAGTGTATTTGGATTTTCAGATGGCATTTAATGAACTACTTCATAAGAGAAGATTCAGGAAATTAAAGTCATGGGATCAGAAACAATGCCCTACTGTAGATTGATAACTGGTTAAAAGTTAGGAAAAAGAGAATAGGATTAAATGATCAGGTCTGTCCGTGGAAAGAAATGAATAGCGGAGTGCACCTAGGAAGCAAGATGATCAAACCTGCAAATGATTTAAAATATTAAAACTTATGTGGATTTTGAGGAATTGCAGAAGGACTTTGCTAGGCTGGGGAACCAAGTATCTAAATGGCAGATGAAATTTAATACAGACAAGTGCAAAATGATGCACATACGGAAAAATAATCCTTACTATAAGAACACTATGCTGTTTTATATTAGGAGTTGCCATTCAGGAAAAGGAACTTGGAGACATTGTAGACAAACATTTGAAATCATGAACTCGGTGTGTAGCAGTAACCAAAAAAGCAAATAGATTATTAGGAATTATGTAGAAAGGAACAGAAAATAAAACTGTGATTATACTAATACCACTGTATCAATTCATGGCACCCCTTGAGTATTGTGTGCAATTCTGTTGTCACATCTCAAGAAGGATATATCAAAATTAGAAAAAGGGCAAGGAAGATGATGAAGATGGAACAGTTCCCCTATGGGATTCTTCAGCTTGGAGAAGAGACATTTGAGAGGGGTTATGAGAGAGGTGTATAAAATTGTGTGACGTGTAATAAGAGAAAATAGTTTTTTACTCAATGCATAATTAAACTCTGGAATTTGTTGCCAGATGATAATGTGAAAGCTATTCGTGTAGCTGCATTTAAAAAAGGGTTGGACAAGTTCCTGGAGGAAAAGTCCATAAACCATTATTAAGGTGGAATTGCAGAAATCTACTGCATATCTCTGGGATATGCAGCATGGAATCTATTTAGCTCTTGGAATCCTGCCAGGTACTTCTGACCTGGATTCGCCACTGTTGGAAACAGGATATTGGGCTTGATGAACCTTTGGTCTGACCCAATATTGGCAAGTCTTATGTTCTCATGGAACAAGTTAATAGGGAACAGTTATTTACTGTATCAAATAGTGTGAGGGGACATTCCATGAAACTAACAGGTAGCAGATTTAAAACAAATTTTAGAAAGCTTTAATCAGTCAACGCACAATTAAATTACAGAATTTGTTTCATAGAGAGCAAAATTAGTAATATAGCTGAGTTTTGGGCAAGACTGAAATTTGAACAGTTTTCTAGAGGACAAGCCCATTAACATTTATTGGCCAGATAGGCTGGGTTGTCTCCACCTCTTACTCCAGTAAGTGAGCAGCGTGGAATGGGTTTTCCTATCAGCATCTGCCGGTTACTTTTCAAGGGACCTAACTGATCACTGTCAGAACCAGGTTGCTGGGCTCAGTAGACAGTTGCTCTGACCCAGCATGACACATCTTATGTTCTTATGATTGTACAACACTGGAAACAGCAGGAGTTCTCTGCCCAAGACCATGTGGAAATGAAATACCATTGATTATCTTTATTTAAGAAAAGCATATAAGACCAAAAAACGCAATGCCCAAAAGCTCAACAAGGACAAAAGTGAAAATCCTGCATATGCATGAATTTTTCAGTGCTTTTCAACATTACCTATAAAAATTGACATCAGGCTTATGAGGTTGGGGTCATTTACAATAGGATAAATTCCAGGCCCATGATTGGCCGCCACCCAGTTTCCAAAGTTGATCCTGATCAGTGCATTCAGAGGAAAGTTATCGTGCTGATGGACAGAGGGCTTCAGTCATGATGCAAGCACTTGTTTTACTCAAGTTGAAAAGTGCTAATAAAAATAACAAGATCACTGTGCAGGAAAGTTGAAGGTGTAAAGAGTTTCATGCTGATTTTCTTGTTTGACGTAGACTATTTTATTACTGTGTTATCAAATTATAAAAAGCAGTAAAATTTAATTGCGCAAAAAATTAAGAACAGCATCTAACAGAATTTGGAAGATTTCTAATTCTTTACAGTGTCCTTCATTAGAAACATGGTTTTAGCTGAACTGTATATTAACAAAGAGAAAATGGACTGCACTTTCTCAGCTTCTCGCCTGCCTGGCCACTTTCTCAGAGTCGCATGAAAAGCACATGAAGGAGGAGGCAGAGAGCCTCCTGGCCAGTTTTACTGTTACTCTAGCTCAAAATGTGTTTTGCCTAAAGCATATCTGTTTCAGAAAACCACCAAAGTTTATCCTCCTCTTCACTGCATATTCTACTTGTGCTGCCAGTAGGAGGCACTATATCATAAGAATATAAGTGCCTTCCTTGCTGGGTCAGACCAGTGGCCCATTGAGCATCCTGCCTCAGGCAGAGATAATCCTAGGATAGCTGGAAGTACCCAGCAGACCCTAATGGTGTGATCCCTTCCCTGTTACAGAAGCAAGAGGTAGTGATCCCCAAGGCTACCTGGCTAATAGTTATTAATAGTCCTACCCTCCAGAAACTTGACTAAGCAGGGCAGTGCGGCAGAGCAATGGGAGCCTCGGTAAGCGTGCTGCCAGAGGAGAAGCCTGGATGAACACTGCAGCAATGGAGAGGGGAAGAGGGAAATTCTCAGGAGGGTGGGGAGGGAAAGGGGCATGCTTAGACGGGGGACAGGGGTAGCGATAGGGGATGCTGCTGAGTGGGAGAATCTGTTTAATATTGTTTTATTGTCCTGGCTTCTGACCAGCAAAATAAACTCCCATATTTTCCCAGAAAAATAGAGTCCCATTTTCCCCACTGATTTTTCTCTTGTCTTTGTTCTTGTCATAATAAAACCCTTATATATCCCCTGGAAAACTAAAATTATGGTACAAATCACAGTCTGTTCTATCAGGATCCTAACACTTTCAGGACAAGCACATTCCTTTCTGTGGCAGTCATTGGGACCCTTTCTTGCTTTTATGAAAGTAAGTGACTAAGGAGGTCTGCTGCTTTGTTCCTTTGTGCTGTAGAGCAGAATCGGGTGAGGGCTGGGCTAAATTCCACTTAAAACATGAATCCTGCAATGTGCAAATATGTCATTGAACTGTAAAATAAAGGTAAGCTGGTGATATAAAAGGAGCCTAAAATACACCTGCAAAGATACCATTCTTGCAGAAAAGGGGGGCTCTGAAAGGATTTACATCACTTTACATTGAGCTTATCTCTTATAGGGAAGCAGATCAGGTTGGTTTTGCTGCGCTGAATGAAGGCGGGTTTGAGTACATGCTTTGACCAGGTGCATTGCAAAAAGTGAAACGATACATGCAAAAGCCCTGAAAAACTAGAGCCAGACCAGTGCCATACCCGCTGTGCTCAGGCCTCCCCTTGGCATGTTTTTCTGGGTGTTACTGTTGAGCTGGGGTTAGAGCAAAACTTTAATAGCCATAATCAACAAATGTAACTTCCTTGCTCAGCATTTATCCATTGAGTGTTGTGTGTACATTTGGACTGCTGATTTCTCATTGGGTATAGTTGCTTTTAAAGGAAAGATTAAGATAATTGGGTCCTATTACTTAGGGATGTTTTTACAGAGACCAAAATAAATAGATGATTTTTACCTGGTAAAAGTCTAGACATGTCCAAGATTTACGCTGTATTCAGGTTGAGCTGTTTGCGGTTTTGTTACCATTCTAATTACATAATTTCACAATTTCCTGTTCCCTTTGGCGGCTCTGCTTGTAAGAGGACTTTTCTAAAATAATGGGCGAGTATGAATTATGCACGTTGTCCTTCCCTTTCATTTTCTGTCCCAGATCAATAAAAAGGCAAACTGACTTATATGACACATAAGAAGATTTTGGGCTGCATGAGAAAAAATTAAGACATTTTAATGGCTTTCTAAAATTGGGACATTGGGGCACTGCTGATTTTTATGATGAGATAGTTACAGACTAATCAACAGATAAGGGGAATGGAACAGCTCCCCTATGAGGAAAGACTAAAGAGGTTAGGACTTTTCAGCTTGGAGAAGAGACGGCTGAGGGGGGATATGATAGAGGTGTTTAAAATCATGAGAGGTCTAGAACAGGTAGATGTGAATCGGTTATTTACTCTTTCGGATAATAGAAAGACTAGGGGGCACTCCATGAAGTTAGCATGGGGCACATTTAAAACTAATCGGAGAAAGTTCTTTTTTACTCAACTCACAAATTGGAATTTGTTGCCAGAGGATGTGGTTAGTGCAGTTAGTATAGCTGTGTTTAAAAAAGGATTGGATAAGTTCTTGGAGGAGAAGTCCATTACCTGCTATTAATTAAGTTGACTTAGAAAATAGCCACTGCTATTGCTAGCAACGGTAACATGGAATAGACTTAGTTTTTGGGTACTTGCCAGGTTCTTATGGCCTGGATTGGCCACTGTTGGAAACAGGATGCTGGGCTTGATGGACCCTTGATCTGACCCAGTATGGCATGTTCTTATGAAATAAGAATCGCTTCTTATATTCTTAGGAAAAATAAAATCCCCAAAGGTTTTTTGATCCAAAAGACCTGTGTCTCTATGCTCAAGGTTTCTCAACTCGAGGTCTGCAAGCCAGTCTGATTTACAGGGTAACCAAGCTATTCCAATTAGCCTTGGTCTTAGATTATATGTATGCAAAGAAACCTGATGAATATTAATTATGGATATCCTGAAAACCAGACCTGTTTGTTTTCCTTGTTCGGTATTATTTTAGTGCTGAGTTACATGTGTAACTTTTTTGTTTTGCCCTTCTTAAACAGTGATCTTGTAATTTGAATAAAATGAAGTCAGGAATTTAGTTTAAAAAGATGCACCGTAGACTGCAGGCTGTTTGGGACAAGGACATGCAACCATATCTTGCTTAAGGTCCTGCACAGACAGTGCTGTATAAACAGTAGTAGTAGTGTTATTTTTACATATATACTTGTTTTAGCTAAGATCCACGACAGTCTGAATTTATCTTCAGTTTGAGTAAACTGGAGTATTGCTCTCAGCTTCTATTTGACTAAGTGCAGGGTCTGAGCTATGAGCTTAAGATGCTTTTAGCCTTTTGGCTGAGATTGAAAACCTGTACAACATGGGGGGGGGGGGAGGGCAGATAATGGCCTGCCTGATACCTTTCCCATCGGGGTCACGATGTTGCAGCAAATATTGCAAAAAAAAAACCAAAAAACCAGGAGGCTTAAACCTCCTGCAAAACATTTGGTTTGAACACTTTAAATGCAGGCTGATTACCTGACGACACTGCTTGTGTGGTGCTGTAGGTTGAACGAAGAATTATTATTATTATTGTTTAGATTATAATTATATCTTGGTTGGCTCGTTCTCTGCTCGGGTTCCCCTGTGACAGTTTTTTTTTTTACAGACTCTCTTTCCTTCTCACACCAGTTATATGGGAGGCGTGAAAAGTGGGGATTATGATGTCAAAATCCTCTGCTGTCCACTTGCACTTGCGCTGATGATTTCCTTTTGTCCCCAGCAAATTGGAAGGCTCAGAGCCTTGTGCTGAAAGATGTCAGAAGGAGTTCCTGCTTTCCTGGGATTTCTTTCTTCCCAGATTCTGACCCAGTGATGTGTTTGTGGGGCACGATACAGAAGGCTCCCAAAGGAATATAAAAGAACATCTGGCATCTCCTGTCATTCAGATCATTACAAGGCTTTACTGTGTGAAGACTCCTGAAAGGGACATATGATGAGAAAAAAAGAGATGTCTTCATTTCTTACTGAACTGCATCAACGTAAGGGATATTTTTTTTAGGAGGAAGACAGTGAGGAAGTGGTAACATTTGGCTCAGAAACAGGGCATCTCCTCATATGGGAAAGTTGCACACTTCTGACCTGGAATTTTCAAGTTCCATATCCAAATCATACGTTTGAGAGAGTTGGAGGGGCTCTACAAAAAAAAAACAAAAAACAACTCACAGTGCCAGCTCAGCACTTTGATGCATTAAATGCACCATGGGAGAGAGGGAAAAGGGAATGAGAAGGGACATTAGGAGTGGGAATCAGAGCAATTGCCCTGTGCCTTAGGAACCCTCACATCAGCACTGCACCCCAGCACTTGCTGGCTGCCATCTCTTCCTGTCCCTCCCCACTAGAGCATTGGCGAGCTGGGAGCAGCAGCAGACCAGACAGCAAAAAGCAGTAGGTGCTACTCTTTCAGACAGGCCTTGGGGGTAAAGAGTGAAAAAGGTCATGGGTATAGGAGTGGGAATGAGCGAGAGTGCAGGGGGTAGGGGAAGAATAAGATGGGGCATGACTAGTTGACACTTCTGCCCCATGTGTGTCTTAATGCCCGAAACAATGCCTCACTGTTATTCATTACCTTATCACCTCTACTGCAAGGTTTCACTGCTATATATTATTCCCAGAGACTCAGCAGTACAAGCAAAGTCTAATTATGTAAACCATTCACAATGGCTTAATTCTACAACAAGGTCGCACTGTTTTTACCCCAGTCGCTGTGACTGATCCCCCCATTGAGTTCTCCAGTTCTCATACTTTATCCTCTTTGAACCTTGCATGGACTTTCCAACAAATGTGACTGGTAGTCCCAATTACAAACTTTATACCTCATTCACCACCACGTCATAGACCAGCAGCTCAATAAATGAAATGGGGCTTGGAGAAATGTGTGTCTCCTGCCTTCTCATGCACCGCTGACTGTAGAATAAATCAATCTGAACAATGTCCATTTAACAGTTGATAGGTAATGAATAGAATAGGCTAAGTAAATAAAAATAGCATTTAATGCACTTTGATTAGTTTGTTGTTCCAGAGGAAGTAAAAATAGCTATGCATTCATTTATGCCAAATTGGCAGCCCCAGAAAAATTCCTTTCGACCTCTACAAAGGCAGTCAGTGTTGCTTGTTTCTCTCTGGAACAACCGCACCCTTGTGTGCCCCAAATAAAATCCTGTAGTGAAAGTTGATAATAGACCTGGATCATTCTTTGAGGTAGTCGTAAATCACAGATCACCAAAAGGTGAGTAACCTGGTGGTGCTGAGCTAACTCAAAAAGTGAAGTTGGTTCATAACTGTAATTCTTTGAAGATGCTGAAGCCCCAAACTGGTTGAATATGATACAGGAGATGAATGATGCAGGTAGCACCACCTTTCGTAAAGGAATAAAACTCCGGGATACTGAACGGTGTTATTTCAAAGGTGTGGAATCACAATTCTGTAAGTTCCAAAGGAGTGGGGCCCAGCACAGCATGAAATTTAGAGATGAAAGCAACAGTAACGGCTACTTTCTTCAAATATAAATGGCCCTTTTTTAACTGCATTGATGCCTTTTGTGAGGTTATTAATAGGTCATTTCTTTTGATTCTGATACATAGACATTTATTTGAGATGCTGTAGTAGTGGCTTTACTGCCACAGCTCAGTGGCGGTACGTTTTCACGGTACTTTGGCAAACATAGTTGTGCCTAATGTGGATAAAGAAAGGATTCTCATGTACATCAGTGAGAAACACCTGTCGCAGCAGAACTGGCCCAGACGAGCTTTGGAGAATGCCAGCTAAGGTTTTCCGTTCACAAGCCTTTCTTTGGTTCAGGTTTCACCATTGTTCTGTTTCTCGGACTTGGTAAATGAGGTCTGTTGTGCCTTCTCAATCCACCTCTTCCTCTCTCTACATAATGTTATTTTGATTATTTTACAAGTTGTTTGGTAGCAGTGGCATTGTTGGAAAGGTGGATATGGAGTGCTTTTATGTGAAGGTGAGCTGCAGATGGATGCTGTTTCCTAAAACTAACCTAAGAAAGTATACAGGCAAAAGATGTTTGGCAGATATAAATATTCATATTCTGTTTTTTAAATAATATAGCTCAGAGGCCCTGTGTATCTCAGAAAAAGTGAATAAAACCCACTTTTTCTATGTTTATAGACCGTCCCCTGCTCAGAATCACCTAATAGATTATCAGCATCATGACAGTATTCATGATCCTCATGATCCCTTTTCCAGTATTGCTTTGCTGATGTCACTACCATCTGGAATAGGGCAGAAGTAGTAAAATAAGCATGCTCTATTTTGCAACACAGACAGGGCTAAACTTTTGCATGCACTTCTGTGGCCACAGTGACTCACTTCTATATATTCAAAAGCACTTACCCAGCCCAACAACATTGGAAACAATGGGAGAGAGGAGGAAAGAAACACCGAAATATTTTTTTCTTTGCCTCACCTGGAGTATTGTGTCCAGTTCTGGAGATGGTATCTCAAAAGGGACAGAGACAGGATAGAGGCAGTCCAGAGAAGGGCAACAAAAATGGTGGGGGTCTCCATCAATGACTTACGAGGAGAGGTTGAAGGACCTAAATATGTATATCCTGGAGGAGAGGAGGTGCAGAGGAGAAATGATACAGACCTTCAGATACCTGAAAGGTTTTAATGATCCACAATCGGCAAACCTCTGTTGGAAAGAAATCAGAAGAACTAGGGGGGTCACGAAATGAAACTCCAGGGAGGACGACTCAGAACCAACGTCAGGAAATACCGGTAGTTTTTCACAGAGAGGGTAATGGATGCCTGGAATGCCCTTCCGGAGGAGGCAGTGAAGACAAAAATGGTGAAAGATTTCAAAGGGACATGGGATAAACACTGTGGATCCCTAAAGGCTAGAGGATGGAAAAGAAGAAAAGAGTGCATGGGGTAACTTGCTGGTGTGGCGATTACTACCCTTAAGAAATAAGCCTTCATACTGTTGATACTACTCCACTATTGCTCTCTGCTGCAATATTGCTGTCTGCTTTAACAGTAGGGAGAATCAGATTCAGCCAGCAACCAACAAGGACACTACATTTTAAGTTCTAAGAAAACAAATAAGATTTGGGGAACTTGCTGATGTGGCTGTTACTACCCTTAACCAATAAGCCTGATACTTTTGATGCTACCATAAGCTTGCTGGGCAGACTGGATGGACTTTGGTCCTTTTCCGCCGTCATTTCTATGTTCTATATATGTAAAAATAAATGCCATAAGTAGAAAGGAAATTAAAATAGAGCACTGTACAGGAATTAATGGCTAAAAAGCAGCGTGGGAAACCAAGCGGTAATTCCCAGGCTGGAGGCTCAAAGCCACATGGACTCCAGCCTTTTCTAATGTAGTTTTCACTTTATTTAGCAAACAACACTGGACTGCCTACCTTAACGGTGTTCAGTTATACACACAGGGTTGTAGACTGCCTTCCTTCTGGACAATGTACACTCCCTCCCTCTGGTTTGGTCAGGATAGATTTACAGGAGCTGCCTGTCCTGGAGACACAGGGGCTTCCTGAACCCAGCTGGGCTTACACTCTTATGCCCACAGAGCGCTCTCCCTCTGTGGGATTTAAAGTGGACCAGGTATCTGGCCTGGTCTGCACATGCAACAAGAGTGAAAAGGGGGGTCACTCCATTACAGTAGTTAAGTGAGATGTTATTGTAAGTTACTATACCACTCACACGACTGACTCTGGGGGGGTATAGGGCTTGAGACAAATCTGCTGGAATGGGCCATTGCCTGAGAGTGAAAAGTGGTGAGGAGGAAAGTTTTCTCCAAACCATCTTCCTCCAAAGCTAAGGTCTCCACCATACAGACAGCTGCAATTCGATGCCCATCAAAGCTCAGAACAAGAAGTGATGTTAGGATCGGGAGGGTGGGGGCTAGCACAGAGCTAGCCCACACCAGGGCTCCCTTCTGCCTTCATGTGCCTGATCATTTTGCTGCTTCCTATGCTCTGTGATGCCAACAAAGCTCCTCCCCCTGCCAGTCACTTGAGCTGCTGGCCACCCCTTGAAATGGGGTGCTTCTTTAACTTTGCAGTTTGTGGGAGGTGGGGGCCAAGAAAGAACTAGCTCGGGCCAGGGCTCCCCCTGCCTCCCTTTTCCTGCTCGTTTTGCTGCTTCCTGTGCTGATGAAGCTCCTTCCCTTGGCAGTCAACTGAGCCATGGTCCTTCTAAATGGGACGGACCTGTAGGCAATCAGACACCGTATGAGCCATGTCTAAGTGTGTCCCTTCATGCACCCTGGAGTGTATTTTGCAGCTTCTGTTAGGCTTCATGATTTTCTAGATGTAAACGAGACAAAATACTTTTAATATTTATCTATTTGATGTCCTTGGTTTTTGACCATCTGCCGGTACACATCTGTCTCATCTGTTTTTTCATCTTAAATTCTGCCGGTTTCGCTACTGTATGAGGCAGTTGTTAACCTGCTCTTGGACGTGCGTTTTCCCTTACCCCTTATTCAGTAAGGAGCGGAAAGCGCGCGTCCAACCCGCGGCACCTAATAGCACCCTCAACATGCAAATGCATGTTAATGGCCCTATTAGGTATTCCCCACGATACAGAAAGTAAAATGTGCAGCCAAGCCGCACATTTTGCTTTATGAAATTAGCATCTACCCAAAGGTAGGCGCTAGTTTCTGCCGGCACCAGGAAAGTGCACAGAAAAGCAGTAAAAACCGCTTTTCTGTGCACCTTCCGACTTAATATCATGGCGATATTAAGTCGGAGGTTCCGAAGGGTAAAAAAAAGTAAAAAAGAAAAAAAAATTTTAAATGGGCCGGCGGCTGTCGGGCCGAAAACCGGACGCTCAATTTTGCTGTGGCTGCCAGCAGGCTCAAGAACCAACGCCGGAAAAATTGAGCGTCGGCTGTCAAACCCACTGACAGCTGCCGCTCCGGGCTAAAAGGAGGTGCTAGGGACACGCTAGTGTCCCTAGCGCCTCCTTTTGCCTGTTTCTACCGCACTACCTAATTTGCATACTGTATCGCGCGCGCCGGGAGAGCGGGCGTAGGTCAGATTGACAAACTAAAGAGTAGCAAATCACCTGGACCGGATGCTATGCATCCTAGGGTACTAAAGGAACTCAAAAGTGAAATTTCTGATCTATTAGTTAAAACTTGTAACCTATCATTAAAATCATCCATTGTACCTGAAGACTGGAGGGTGGCCAATGTAACCCCAATATTTAGAAAGGGCTCCAGGGGTGATCCGGGTTACTATAGACCAGTGAGTCTGACTTCAGTGCTGGGAAAAATAGTGGAAACTATTCTAAAGATCAAAATTGTAGAGCATGTAGAAAGACATGGTTTAATGAAACACAGTCAACATGGATTTACCCAAGGGAAGTCTTGCCTAACAAATCTGCTTCATTATTTTGAAGGGGTTAATAAACGTGGATAAAGGTGAACCAGTAGATGTAGTGTATTTGGATTTTCAGAAGGAGTATGACAAAGTCCCTCATGAGAGGCTTCTAAGAAAACTAAAAAGTCATGGAATAGGAAGCGATGTCCTTTCGTGGATTACAAACTGGTTAAAAGACAGGAAACAGAGAGTAGGATTAAATGGTCAATTTTCTCAGTGGAAAAGAGTAAACAGTGGAGTGCCTCAGGGGTCTGTACTTGGACCGGTGCTTTTCAATATATATATATATATGATCTAGAAAGGAATACGACGAGTGAGGTTATCAAATTTCCGGACGATACAAAATTATTCAGAGTAGTTAAATCACAAGCGGATTGTGATACTTTACAGGAGGACCTTGCAAGACTGGAAGATTGGGCATCCAAATGGCAGATGAAATTTAATGTGGACAAGTGCAAGGTGTTGCACATAGGGATAAATAACCCTTGCTGTAGTTACATGATGTTAGGTTCCATATTAGGAACTACCACCCAGGAAAAAGCTCTAGGCATCATAGTGGATAATACTTTAAAATCGTCTGCTCAGTGTGCTGCAACAGTCAAAAAAAGCAAACAGAATGTTAGGAATTATTAGGAAGGGAATGGTTAATAATTCGGAAAATGTCATAATGCCTCTATATCGCTCCATGGTGAGACCGCACCTTGAATACTGTGTACAATTCTAGTCGCCGCATCTCAAAAAAGATATAGTTGCAATGGAGAAGGTACAGAGAAGGGCAACCAAAATGATAAAGGGGATGGAACAGCTCCCCTATGAGAAAAGGCTGAAGAGGTTAGGGCTGTTCAGCTTGGAGAAGAGACGGCTGAGGGAGGATATGATAGAGGTCTTAAAGATCATGAGTGGTCTTGAAGAGTAGATGTGAATTGGTTATTTACACTTTCGGATAATAGAAGGACTAGGGAGCATTCCATGAAGTTAGCAAGTAGCACATTTAAGACTAATCAGAGAAAATTCTTTTTCACTTAATGTACAAATAAGCTCTGGAATTTGTTGCCAGAGGATGTGGTTAATGTAGTTAGTGTAGCTGGGTTAAAAAAAGGTTTGGATAAGTTCTTGGAGGAGAAGTCCATTAACTGCTATTAATGAAGTTTACTTAGGGAATAGCTATTGCTATTAATTGCATCAGTAGCATGGGATCTTTTGGTGTTTGGGTAATTGCCAGGTTCTTGTGGCCTGGTTTGGCCTCTGTTGGAAATAGGACGCTGGGCTTGATGGACCCTTGGTCTGACCCAGCATGGCAATTTCTTATGTTCTTATATATCCAAAATCCAAGCCAAGGTCAAACCAGGTGTCTGTCTGTAAGAGAGGGACAGATAGGCAGAGCAGGTAGGTGAGGAGAGAACAAGTGGATAACACAGAAGAAGACAAGCTGGATCAGAAGTGAAGACAAGGTGGACACATACTGAAGATAAGACACTGTAAGAGGACTGAAGACAAGATGCTGGAACAACTTGCAGTATGATATGTAGGTGGACCTGTTTGCTGAGGCAATAAGGGAAGACAGGAAGAGCTGTTTTATAGGGCTTGAGGTCTGATGTCATCCGTGGGCACCACAGGGGATTTCCTGCTGTGGCTCCTTTAAAAGAGGGGATATTGGGAACGTGCCTAAGAAGGAGCGAGGCTGGACAAGCCCAGCGGCATCCTGCCATGTGCAGCACTGGCGGTGTCTCTCCACGAGAAGTGAAGCATGTCACCGCAGGAGAGACCAGCGACGTCCGGCCGCAATGGGAGCCCAAGTAGATGGCCCTGGCTGTGGAGCTGAGTGTAGCGCTTCTCGGGGGCAGCCCTCAAACTGCCAAATGCAGCAATAAAATTACGTCAAAAACCCTTGTGTGCTCTCCTGTGAATAAAAGCTTTTCTGCAAGAACCAGCATCCAGCACTCACAGTGTTAGCACGTTTGGAAAAGGTCTGTACTGTTTAGCGTGCCTAGAGGAGAGCACTACATAGCCAGCAGAGGAGGAAGCCAAAGGAATGCTGGGAGACCATTTAAGATAGAAAAGGCAAAATTTGGCTGGCTCTGTCTGTATATGTGGGGCGGGGACAGCCAGGAGTTGGAGCAAGAAAGAGAGGAATGCATCTGGCAGCCCTGAAATCAGTTCTTCTCCAGAAGAGCTAATTATCAAGAGGGATAGACAGAAGTCTGTGTTCTGAGAATATAGAGAGACAAACAGCTGTTCTTGATTCGTAGCCGAGCTACATGTAAATTCCCAACAAGGAACAGAGGAGTCAAGAGCAGAGACTTCCTTTCCAGAGATATCCAGGCCCAGGAGCACATGGCTGGATCATCCTCCTAAGAGACTGAATTAAGTAATCTAAACCAGGGGTCCCCAACCACTGGTCTGCGGACCAGAACTGGGCCATTGGGGGGGTTTTGCCGGTCCGTGGCGCCGCCACAGACCAGCACTAAACACTGACAGTGTGCTCTGCTCTGTGGCGGCTCAGAGGACACTTTGTGGGGTGGATGCTGCTCGCTGCCCAGGGCCGGTGGAAGCACTAGGCGAACTAGGCGATCATCTAGGGCGCCAAAGCATTAGGGGGCGCCGAGCCACGATGGCCGCTAGTGGACCTCATCCCACTGGCGGCTGAGCGGTGAACTACTGCTGTGCTGTGTGCCGGATACACACAGCAAGAAGATCAGCAGGGCCGTGGTGGAGTTCACATCACCACGGGCCGAAGAAAAAGGTCGCATCTAAACGTGCAGGTGCTCCTCCTCCTTCCTGCCCACGCGGAATTGGAAGAAAAATGTTGCCGGAGCCGCGCGGGCAGGAAGGAGGAGGAGCATCAGCCGCGTGCAGAAGAGGAGTAGCGTGGCCCGAAATGACCAGGGCCGCTGCAGAGCCCATCCTGTGGCGACCCGTAAAGAAGAGGCCCAGAGGTGAGAGAGAGGCTGAGTGTGTATGTGTGCGTGTATGAGATGAGTTGAGAGATTGTGTGTGAGAGTGAGTTGAGAGACTGTGTGTGGGAGTGAAGACCTAAATGTTTGCAGAGAAAGCATGTGAGTGCCTCTGTGTGTGTGAGAGAGACAGCATGTGACAGTGAGAGCCTGTGCTTGAGCAAGACAGCATGTGGGAGTGAGAGAGAGCTTGTGTGTGTGAGAGTCAGACAGCATGTGCCAGTGAGAGACTGTGTGTATGAATGATTGTATGAGAGAGAGCATGTGAGAGTGAGAGCCTGTGTGTGTGAGAGAGAAAGAGAAAGCATGTGAGAATGAGAAGCTGACTGTGTGTTTGAGGGAAGAAGACAGATGGAGAGAAAAGAAATAGAAAAAAAGACAATATAAAAGGAATTGGCAAAAAAATAAGAAAGGGAAGGTGGGAAAAAAAAAGCCTGTGACCAACCGATTAGAAAACTAAGATCAGACAGCAAATGTAAAAAAAAATAAATTACTTTTTACTGATTGACACATGTAATCTTTGGTAATGTACAAGAGTAGCACTTTCTCTATGCGGCTCTCACAATGTACGAGATCAGCATGGAGAAAGTGGAAGCCCACAGGGCCTGCACAGAGGAGGCAGCAGAATGGACTTCAGTGCCAGTAGTAGCAAGCAATCAGCACCTCCCCAATAGCCATGTGGCAGCAGCAGTGACAGTGGCAGCAGAGGAATGAGAGAGGCTCCAAGGTTTGCTGGCAAAAGAAAGAGAGGGGGTCTGCCTTTAGTGTGTGCAGGTTGTATGAATGGGAGTCTGCCTGGGGGTGTATGTGTGTGAATGCATGGGTGCCTGCCTGAGGGGGGGGGTCTGTGAATGAGAATGAATGGGTGTCTTCCAGGGGTTTGCTCACAACCAGGGGAGGTCATGAGAGGGAAGGCATCAGGTGGAGGAGAGAGGTGTGAAGTTTGGAAAACAAGGGAAACAAGCCCGGTGCTCCCACTCATTCTGAACCTATGGTGAGTTGAGTCACATTCACATTATAAATGTCATAATTAAATGATAAGTATGCACTAAAATCCAACCCCCTCCATAACCCCGCCCCCCTATGACCCAAACCCCCCCCCCACCCCGCCCTACTGGCCATGGAAAAATGGTCTAGCTTGAAGGGGACCACTGATCTAAACTTTGCATAGAGAGTATCATAGTAGAGGAGGGAGGAGGTTTTTTCCTTGCCTTTTGTCCCCAAATTCTTTCTCATCTTAATCACTTCAGCCTTTCAGCTGAAGTCAAATTTAAACCCTTGCTGGCAGGTACTGGGAAAGAAAAACTGGTGGACCGTATCCTTTCTGTAGGAGACTGAAACAAAGCCATCTTTCTGTTTGGTACCAAGTAAACCATTTGGGGAACCTCCCCAGGAGAGAGAGACCTTCCACACACTGCAGTGCTCAACTATTTGATTTGTCATCTAGCCTGGTCTGCCATCAAAGCGGAATTCTTCATGTTTTTGATTGCTTTTTTCCCACATAATTTTGTGTTTAGGAACAGGCGCCCCCTTTACAAACTGACGGTAATGGGGTGGATCTGTTCCCCCCCCCCCCCCCCCCCCCCCCCCCCCCCCCCCCCCCCCCCAGTGTATTTCACTTCTATTCCCCCACCACACACCACACTGTTTTCTATTAGAATTCCTTTTTTTTCCTATCCATATGAGTATGTTGGTTTGCCCTATCTAAACAAACCATACCTAGCGTTATTTTGCATTGCCTGATTGAAAATAAGAAAACTTCAAGTTTGTATTATACTTCTCTACTGTACCTTCGCATTTAGGGCTAGATTTAAAAGCCTGCGCGCCTATTTTTCATAGGCCGCCATGCGTAAGTCCCGGGGCTTTGTAAAAGGGCAGGAAGGGGCGTGTCTGGGGGAGTGTCGGCAGGCCGGGGGGGTGTCCGGGGCGTGTCTGCGGTCCGGGGCGGGTCTAGGGACTTGGCGACGGTTCGGGGACGGGCCGGGAGGGCGGTCCTGAGTCCCCGGGCAGTGCGGCCTGTCCCGGGGGATGCCGCGGTGGCGCGCGCAAGTTACGCCTGCTTCAAGCAGGCGTAACTTGCACAACAAAGGTGGGGGGGATTTAGGTAGGACTGGGGGGTGGGTTAGATAGGGGAAGGGAGGGGAAGGTGGGGGGACGCGGAAGGAAAGTTCCCTCCGAGGCCGCTCCGATTTCGGAGCGGCCTCGGAGGAAACGGAGGGAGGCTGCGCGGCTCGGCGCGCACAGGCTGCCGATTTTGCGCAGCCTTGCGCGCACCAACCCCGGATTTTATAAGACGCGCGCGGCTACACGCGTATCTTATAAAATCCAGCGTACTTTTGTTTGCGCCGGTTGCGCGAACAAAAGTACTCGCGCGCGTACTTTTTAAAGATCTACCTCTTAGTGTTCTGCTTGGATTTACTGTCTATTTACATAACACTAGTAAAAAGGTTAATTACTGTTTTATTCTGCTGTGATGATTTTATCTGGTCTGTGGTGCCACAAGTGAAAGGTTGTTTGGAAAGGGCAGAGAACTGTGGTTTCGGGGTGACCAGAACCCTGTCTCATCCCCCACTCAGGCTACGAATCAAAGATAAATCATATTAGTAAATATAATTTTTCATGTGGTACTCCCCATCCCAAGCATGGGGGTAATTCATAGACCAGACCAAGGGGAGGCCACAAACACTTGGGATGAGGTTGTCGGGAGAGGGAATGAGGAAGAGGACCAGGGATGGGGGCACAGGGAGAAGGAACCGTGGGAAATGGGTGTAGCACTCAGAAAGAGGCCATAGATAAAGGACAGGGAGGAGGAAAGAGTATAGGAGGGGAAGCATTCAGTAAAGGGGCCTTGATAGGGAGGATCAGGGAGGGGTGTACAGAAGGAAAGGCATTAGGGAAGGGACCATGGGTGGGGGCAAGTAAGTCAGGAGGGACAGAACGGGAGAAGGGGCTGCAGAGGAACGAGAAGGAGGGCGCTTACTCAGGAAGAGTTCATTGGTGGAGGGAAGCAGGGCAGGAGTGAAGTCACTTGAGAAGGGGCTATGGGGGAGGTGGGGGAGAGCGCAGTTTATATCAGAAACCATTCCTTATTTAATATTAAGTTTTATACATTACAAGTGATTCTGGAGTGCATATTTATTTATTACATTAATCAGTTTTCCATTTGGCATTTAACTGCACGTAAACATTAAATACATATGGGGGTTCAGAACATTTTGGAGATTGAAAAGGGATCTGTACTCCCCAAATGGTTGGGCACCCTTGCACTAAACAAAAGCTTTGTTTGTTTGTTTTTTTTCTTTTAACAGAAATCTTGTTCTAATTAGTTTCACATGAAATCCAACAAAAGGAATAAAACCTGGAAACATAGAAAGTGCCACAAATGATTTTTCATTTAGAAAGAGAATTTATCTGTAAAGAACTGGACCACTAAGTTGAAAGGTTTCGAGAAAGGCGAAAGAGAGAGGTAGATATTGGAAATGCTTGAAGGACAGGTTTATTCAGATTGTTGTTTCTTGCTTCAGCACTGGGGTACCACCTCCGTATGTTTTTAATTTTGCTGTTTTTGTAGGATCTGTTTTATGTTAATGATCACTCTGTCGTGGTAGCTTTGGAATATTTTTTTCATAAATAATTCCCTATGGTAAGATGAAAGTGATAACAGAAATGCTTTACTGGAGGTCTGAATTTATTAAAACACTTGGCCAAAATCAGAGTAGGGGGTTAGGCTTCTCTGTATCTTGTTACCAGTGCCAATAAGCCCCATTCATTTTTCTCGTTTCGTATGCTAATTGCATTCTCCCACATAAACAAAGGCATACACAGGGCGCAATGTGTTTTCAATATGGTGTTACAGGGGCCCTCAGTTTTGTGCTGCACAATGATACTTTTTAGTAGATTTATTAAATGAATTAACTCACAAGCAGAAAAGGCAAACTCTATAATCTACTGGCAGTTTATGTAGAATTTTACCAATAATGAACTTTGTTTCATCCTAACACTCCAGCCTGCCCCACTATGTCAGAATTCAAATCGCTTTCATATCTTTCTATTGCCATGTTTTCATTTGAAAAAATAATGCGTGTTCTGGCCAGAGCTACAGTGAATAAAAGCAAGTGGCGATGCAAAGAATGAAATCTCATTGTTAAGGAAATTGTTTTCTATAATAAGGGAAGTCCTTTAAGCAAGGGGGTATATATTGGCCTGTCTGCATATTGCCCTCCATTTCCATAGCATGTGTACTTTTAAAACGGGTTAAAAGGAGGCGCTCCTGGGAAGGTGTATAGGTCGGGGTGTGCATATGTTCCATTTTCATAAATATGCATGCTTCTTTCTTTCTCCCCCCTCCCACTGCCTGCACAAATAGCAAGTGCAGAATACAGGGGGTACTTTTAGCATGTATACTTTCTGCTAACTGATTTTTCAAAAGAAAATACCCACATAAGTTCTCTTTGAAAATTTGCTACAAAGTACTCATAATTGCCCCCATTAAGTAGTTGATAGGTCTTAAAAATCAATATTGGACCATTACTACAGCTCTGGAAGCCTACAGTGCAAGAGACTCGAGTTCAGTTGTCCTGCCCCACAGACACAGCTAGGTTCAGTCTAGGGGGAAAACGGGTGCCCACTACTCAGTCAGCCTTTGCTTGCCACAGAAGAGTGTTGAGGAAGAGATGCCTTTATAGCACTTGGACGTTGAAAAAATTCCTGGTGCTACCTGAGCATGCTGGGTGGGGTGGGGAGAAGATAGAAATCATGATATTAAACTCTGCCCATACCTCATTGACAGAGCTTGTCTGGCAGCATAAATAACGATAATAATTCAGAAGATTGTAGTAAAATAACAAAGCCCATGATCGTTATGATTTTATAAACCAAAAAATAACCAGATTATAGGTAGAGTTCTGGATCATGATGACTGATCTTGGGTGTATGTTTTTTCTTTAGCCCAATAGTTTTTCCTTTTTCTTCCAGCTCATTCTGAACCACAGATGGGATTTAAGCACCATAAACCTTCAGTTGCAGCCACCTGGAAATAATTCCCCTATTTTAATAGATCTATCCTGCTACTGGTCATCACAGCAATGGTCCTGAAGCCTGGAGCCAGGCACTAGGGATCCTTCCGGAACTCTGCATCATGGGCTCTAAATTCATACACTAGGTATTGCCCTTAATGATGACTACAACTCCATCCTCCTCACCCCACTCCCCAGAGGCTGTGAATTTTAATCCATAGCAGCACCGGCCAACCCTGGGTGTAGCAGACTCAATCTTGGAATCAAAGTGGGGATCCTCTTCAGAGCAGCGCAAAACTGGGCTGGCTTGCTCATTTCTAAATTTAACGTTATCAGAGTAAGATGGTTAAAGACAATATCATCACCATTAAAAAAAATATATACTAATGTGTGCCTTGCCAAATTAGCATAATTACCAAGTATCTCAAAAGATAAGTAATGAAAAAATGTAATCAAAAGTCTTTAAAATGCCATTTGACAGATACTTAGAATATCTGCATTCACTTAGAAACAGCTTTGCAATTCTCAAATGTTGCACGGTTATTTAACCAGAACTTCCTCTTCTCAGACATGCTCCATTTCATCAAAGCTCACAGTATGTCTGAACCTCTGTCATACCACACTTCAGTAGCGAGTCAGTGAAAAGCAAGCCCAACACACAACGATATATATTAATGTTCGGTGCAAGAAGAACTCATGACATCAAAGAATGTGTGGCAGTTCACGTTTCTTGTTAATTACATCTTGGAGACTTGCCAGAAGGCAAAATTATTACTATATTTCAGTGAAACAATGAACGGCTCATTGTATTACAAGTAGTCACGGTTCATGGTACAGTAAGTAGGCAGCCAGAACAAAGACTAAACTATCAAAAAAGGTCTTAAAAAATAAATGTGTTATGCGCCATATATATGAAACCAGTCTGCCATTTGGTCCATGCTGTACAGGGAATTTCTAATCATCGATGGAGTCATTGTGGGGATATAAAAGTGGTTGTCTGGTCTGTGAGTGCCATAGCCAGTACATATCAAAGGGGAACTCCATCTTCCAAATTCAGGGCAGCTTCTTGTCCAGTATCCCCACCCCTCGTTATTACTGATGGTGAGAGCTTCCATTTTGAGCCAGCCCTACAATGAGGATGGGCTGCCTAGCACTGCTGTGCTGATGCTATAAAATGGATGACTACTCTTACAAATAACCACTATAGGCAGAAACTATCGTATGATCTAGAGAAGTATTCACCTATTGCTTCTAATATTTAAGGTCTTTTACTGGATGAAAAAAGGAACCATCATACACTGAAATCATTGTCTCTGTAAGACCTAGCAAGATGCCCGATTGCTTAAAGTTCCTCTGAAGCACAGGGCCAGAGTCCGGAGTTGGATAAGTACCTTGGACATTCTATCAGATGAAATGCAGTAAAAATATAAGCGAGACCTATGATTGTGGTGGTGAATTGCTGTCAAAGCCTATACAGACAGTGATTTCAGTGTATGATGGTCCCCTTTCTCATCCAGTAAAAGCTCTTAAATATTACAAATAATAGGTGAATATATTTCTTGATCATAAAATGGATAACAATAATAGTGGTAGAAATTGGAGAACCATTTTCAAGATAATCGGGTTAACAAACTGCTTGAATTCAAAACTTACCTTTCATCCAGGGAACTATTTTCACTTGACTGAAGAACTAACCACATGAAAGTTTGGGCACAGCATCCCCCTTTAAAACATTTATTAAACAGTGGGACTTCTTTATCCCGTGTTGATACTGTAGAGCTCCGTATTACTCTTTCCTCCATACAATTCCTTCTATTCTGGAGGACGGCAGCTTCTAAGATCACATGAGTCACCCTGATGTAAAGCCAGTATTCACACAAATCACTCCAACCCTTAGGCTATGATGTTATTTTTAGCCCCACTTCCCAGTACCTGGTATGTTTTCTTCCTAAAAAGAAAGGGGTTGCTTGTTTGATGTCACCGATTCACTACAGAAGAATGGATCCCTTGAAGAAACCGCATTCTGTTTGCAGTTGTTGGCTAACAGTACATTTAGCTGCATTTGCAGCACTGCTGCTACGCTCATGCATTAATGGAGCAGACTCTCACATTTACTAATGAATCTGATCTCGATGCTACTGACAAATGAAGCACTAAACCTGATGGTTTCAGCTTCCTATCCTTCATTATTTCTTAACAGTATTAAAGTTATCAAAACAGTACCTAACATTCTAGCGTTCTTCAATAAATTGCTGCACCAATTCTAGCATCATCAGCCTATCCTGTATTACTCATCTTTACTGATTTGCAGATAGGCTGGAGCTAATGTTGGCAACTCCCAAGAAACATTTTTACTGACAGTCTTAGGGGTTTGTTTGTTTTTTTATATTTTTTAACTGACAACCCAACTTTTTTTTTCTTGTTTGTCTTGAAAACGGTATCTCAAGTCAGATGGTGGGAGGTGTGATCCATTACAGGATAAGCCAAGTAAGGGATACCCCTCAAAGTATCACCCCAGTGAGAAAAGGAACTTCCCACTTTGAGCGTCAGCTGAGCAGGGTCCATCTAGCCTCACTGTGCCACCCCTGGACAGCCCCAGTATCAAAGCACAGCTTCTGGAACTTTTCATCTCCATTGGAGGGAGGCAGCAAATATGAACAACCACTGTTAAATTTACAGGCGACCCTAAAATAATTAAGCGCCTTATGGAGAAGTTCATTTATGGGTTAATTTTATGATCAGCCTGAAAGTTTATGGGCAATTGACAACCCTGGATGGCACTGCCCTTGACTTTCCTGGATTGAATTTTACGCTCCTGAGAATTTTTTGCTGTGCACCTTCATTTATAGGTTTGAGAAGGCAATTTTCCAACACCCAGGGTAGATTTTCAAAGGGTTACTCGCGTAACCCCCGAAAACCTGCCCCTGCGTGCACCGAGCCTATCTTGCATAGGCTTGGCGGCGGGCGCAAGCCCCGGGACGCGTGTATGTCCTGGGGCTTCGAAAAAGGGGCGTTCCGCGTGCGGGGCCGTGGGCGGTACGCCGGTCCGGGAGTGTTCCGGGGGCGGGACCAAGGCCGCCTCCGTTGCTGCCCTGCCGAGGGATGGCGCACTGGCAGGCGTAACTTCGACGATAAAGGTCGGGGGGATTTAGATAGGGCTACGGGGAGGGTTAGGTAGGGGAAGGGAGGGGAAGGTGGGGGGAGGCGGAGGGAACGGAGGAAGGCAAGCGGCTCGGCGCACGCAAGTTGCACAATTGTGCACCCCTTGTGCTCGCTGACCCTGGATTTTATAACATGCACGCGGCTTCTGCTATGCATATTATATATTGATGGGGAAGGTCCAATGCGAAGGCTAAACTCATGGCTAACTTGGGTTTTTACATCCCTCAGTCTACCTACATGCCGAGTTTCAGGCTCGGGCAGTGTCGACATTTCTCTGGTGAAGGGATAGGAAGCTCCCTACTCTTGCACAAATGCACCCTTCATCCTGTCAGCCAGAAGATTCACATTTTGAAAGAACAGATAATTTAATTAGGTGACGTACTTGGCAACTTTCTTTATTGCACTCCTACCTTTCATAGAAACATAGAAACATAGAAATGACGGCAGAAGAAGACCAAATGACCCATCCAGTCTGCCCAGCAAGCTTCACACATTTTTTCTCTCATACTTATCTGTTTCTCTTAGCTCTTGGTTCTATTTCCCTTCCACCCCCAGTTTTAATGTAGAGAGCAGTGATGGAGCTGCATCCAAGTGAAATATCTAGCTTGATTAGTTCGGGGTAGTAGCCGCCGCAATAAGCAAGCTACACCCATGCTTATTTGTTTTACCCAGCCTATGTTATACAGCCCTTATTGGTTGTTTTTCTTCTCCCCTGCCGTTGAAGCAGGGAGCTATGCTGGATACGCGTGAAGTATCAGTCTTCTCCCATGCTGTTGAAGCAGAGAGCTATGCTGGATATGCATCGAAAGTGAAGTATCAGGCACATTTGGTTTGGGGCAGTAACCGCCGTAACAAGCCAGCTACTCCCCGTTTTGTGAGTGCGAACCCTCATTTTCTCCCCTGCCGTTGAAGCAGAGAGCTCTGCTGGATGTGTGAAGTATCGGTTTTTCTTCTCCCCTGCCGTTGAATCAGAGAACTATGCTGTATATGCATTGAAAGTGAAGTATCAGACTTATTTGATTTGGGGTAGTAACCGCCGTAACAAGCCAGCTACTCCCCTCTTTGTGAGTGTGAATCCTTTTTTCCACATTTCCTCTTGCTGTTGAAGCTTAGAGCGATGTTGGAGTCACAGTAAGCATGTGTATGTTTATTTAATAAGGGTATTGACTCCAGGCAGTAGCCCTCATTCTGGCGAGTCACCCACTCTTCATTGGCGGCCTCTTGACTTTATGGATCCACAGTGTTTATCCCACGCCCCTTTGAAGTCCTTCACAGTTCTGGTCTTCACCACATCCTCAGGAAGGGCATTCCAGGCATCCACCACCCTCTCCGTGAAGAAATACTTCCTGACATTGGTTCTGAATCTTCCTCCCTGGAGCTTCAAATCGTGACCCCTGGTTCTGGTGATTTTTTTCCTACGGAAAAGGTTTGTCGTTGTCTTTTGATCATTAACACCTTTCAAGTATCTGAAAGTCTGTATCATGTCACCTCTGCTCCTCCTTTCCTCCAGGGTGTACATATTTAGATTCTTCAATCTCTCCTCGTACGTCATCCGATGAAGATCCTCCACCTTCCTGGTCGCCCTTCTCTGTACCGCCTCCATCTTGTCTTTGTCTTTTTGAAGATACGGTCTCCAGAACTGAACACAGTACTCCAGGTGAGGCCTCACCAAGGACCTGTACAAGGGAATAATCACTTCCCTTTTCTTACTCGATATTCCTCTCTCTATGCAGCCCAGCATTCTTCTGGCTTTAGCTATCGCCTTGTCGCATTGTTTCGCCGATTTCAGATCATTAGACACCATCACCCCAAGGTCCCTCTCCTGCTCCGTGCACATCAGCCTTTCCCCGCCCATCGAATACAGTTCATTCGGATTTCCACTCCCCATATGCATGACTTTGCACTTCTTGGCATTGAATCTCAGCTGCCATATCTTCGACCAATCTTCCAGTTTCCTTAGATCTCGTCTCATTCTCTCCACTCCTTCCGGCGTGTCCACTCTGTTGCAGATCTTGTGTCATCCGCAAAAAGACAAACCTTACCTTCTATCCCGTCCGCAATGTCGCTCACAAAGATATTGAACAGGACCGGTCCCAACACCGATCCTTGCGGTACACCACTTAAAACCGCTCTCTCTTCAGAGAAGGTTCCATTTACCATCACACATTGTCTTCTGTCCGTCAACCAATTTGCAATCCAGGTCACCACCTCGGCACTCACTCCCAAGCTTCTCGTTTTATTCACCAGTCTCCTGTGCGGAACCGTATCAAAAGCTTTGCTGAAATCCAAGTATATGATATCGAGCGCTCTTCCTCGATCCAATTCCTTGGTTACCCAGTCAAAAAGTCAATCAGGTTTGTCTGACAGGATCTTCCTCTGGTGAATCCATGCTGCCTCTGGTCCATCAATTCTCCCGACTGTAGATAGTTCACTATTCTCTCTTTCAACAGTGACTCCATTACTTTTCCCACCACCGAATTGAGGCTAACCGGTCTGTAGTTACCAGCCTCCTCTCTGTTCCCACTCTTGTGAAGCGAGACCACCACCGCTCTTCTCCAATCACTCGGCACCACTCCCGTTTCTCCAGCAGAAAATCAATCCTTCCTGTGTGCTGCTGGCTTCTGAAACATATTTCTGTCTGGAAGGTGTAAAATGTTGTGAACAGTAAATGTCCCGGGTCCATTCTCTGCGGAACTGCTGCCATCTGTAATTATAGCTAACAGAAGTGTATACCCTCTGCTGTGCGCCCTTCATTGCTGCACCTCTAGAATGAATGACTTTTAAAAAGTAAAAGAATAAATCACAAGAAGCTAGCTGACAGGATCACAGCGTATGGTGCATGTGCTGCCCACATTTCAAGTTCATGAATGCTGCTAGTTGCAACTTCATTTGTGGTTCTCATTCAATTGGCAAATTTTCGGGGGAATTGGTTTTAGTGTGTGATAGAAGGTCGGTTTCAATGTATATAGCAGAGTCCCTATTTAAAATTCTTGGAATCGATGACCACTTAGCATGATTGTAATGGATGCTATCGGTTTTATGTGCATCTGTTTTCTGGGGGGCTTGTTTTTCTGATGGATTTACATGCACTGTACTGCATGTGAGTTATTTTGGGAAGATGGGCTATAAAACCAAATCATTTCGGTTGGTAAATAAACCCAGTTTGTCTGACTTCATGCTGTTCTGGAAAAGTCTTTTGAGGTAAGTTTACCCATGCAGTGGTACTGCAGTAACATTTCTTGCTGGCAGACGCCTGCTTCTAGGCTGCTTTAAAGGAAAGTAAGATGAGAGATTTAAAACCAAGGCCACAAATGGCTAAGCTGCACGGTGCAAGACTTTTTAAATACAGGTGTTCACAGGTTATGTTATCCTGTGCTATTTTTTTAAATTCTTTTTACTTGGTGACCACTTTAGCAGTTTTCCTAAACAAGTACAGCTTGAAAACCGATTTTTGTGGATGGGTGGGGGGGGGGGGGGTTACCTGGAAATCAGAGGATCAGTCAGTGTATACGGGAGAAAACATTTCTGCTGCATAATTAAAGCAAGCTCGCTCCTGCTTCTCTTTGGATACCTAAAAGTATTTGAAGAATCTACTTACAAACCAAGGGCCTGATTGACTAAGGTTTTATTTTCCTACTAAGTGTTGATGGGAAATCAGGTGCTAAATACCGCATACATGTCAAAAATAGGAGGTTTCAACAGCAGAACTTCCAAATTTAGAAGTGTTTCTGAGAATTTAACAGAATAACACTTTTCCCCAACTTCTATGTCAGCCTGTTAATTTATGGCAGAATATAATTTTTTTGTTTTTAAATATCATACCATGCTGCTATTATTTAGTTATTTAATATTCTACCTTTCAGCGCTTCAAAGCAGATTACATTCAGGTACTGTAGGTATTTTCCTGTCCCTAGAGGGCTCACAATCTAAAGGGGTAATTTTCAAAGCAGGTACATGTGTTATTATTTGTGATGGTTGTGGGTGGATCCTTGGGCCAGTGGCAGCTGACCATGCCCTCGGGGGAAGATCCTGAGAGGGATCACGGTCAGTCTCAGAGTTGGGAGACCGACACACACAAGTTCTTTTATTAAACAGTTTTTGAGAACCACCAGAGGTGGCAGTAGTGAGCTGGAAGAGCCCGGCTGGGCTGTAGTCCCTCAGGCACTGGAACAGCGATCCCAGGAAGGCTGAGCTGTAGAGAAACTGAGATGGTGAGTAGGCAGAGTATGCAGAGTTCAGGAACAGAACCTTGATGGTAACACTCACACTGTAGTCTCTTAGAATAGCCCAGGAGCTGGAATGAAGTAGGCCCTCGAGGAGCGAGTACCTGGTTCCAGGGAAAGCTCTGAGAGAGAGATGGTAACTCACTGGTGTTGTAGGCAGCGGTGACTTCCTGGCAGAAGTTATGTTCAGTAGCAGGTCCGGGAACGTGGGCCCTCGAGGAGCGAGTACCAGTTCCAGACTGCGACTTGAAAAGTAAAAGAGAGAGCGAGGCCCCCGAGGAGCGGGTACCCCTGGTAAAATTCGAGGAGGCAGAGTAGCAAGGTATGCGGAGAGTGAATCCCATCCGCAGCGATACCTGGAGGCAGCTAGGTAGGAAACCCTTTGCTAACTCGATTAGTTAGCGAAATGAAAGACCTTTAAATATCCGAAGATGATGATGTCATCTCAGGGGGACGCTCCTGAGGTTCGCGCCACTGCTGGTACTTGAGTCGGGGCCGCACTGCACGCACGCGCTTAGGCCTCAGGAGAACATGGCGGAACGCAGCATCTAGCCAGTCCGGGAACGCCGGAGGAGGTCGGCAAGATGACGCCGCGGCAGCCAAACTTCCATCAACCCAGGAGGGAGTCACCAAAGAGGTAAGGAGGGCGGAATGGAGACGTCGGGCAGCGACGGTCGCAACAGTACCCCCCTTCAAAGGGCGATCTCCTCTTCGGGTACCAGGCTTGGGTTTTGAAAGATGCATGATGTGGAGCTGACGAAGCATCTCTTTGCCAAGATATTGATCTAAGGCTCCCAAGAGTTTTCTTCGGGGCCGAAACCTTCCCAAGATAGGAGGTATTCATAAGTATTGCCTCTTTTCCGAACATCCAGAATCTCTTCGACTTTGTACTCTAAGTTGTCTTCTGCAATGATGACAGGTGGGTCATGAGATTTGGAAGTAAATTCGCTGAGTATGAGCGGTTTCAGAAGTGAAACGTGGAAAGCATTATGGATGTTGAGACCAGATGGTAGGTGACTTTGCCAATAGGTTGAAGGACTGGGAATGGTCCCACGTAGCGAGGAGCAAACCGAGAGGAGGGTAGTTTAAGTCTGAGGTGCTTGGTTGACAACCAGACCTTGTCTCCTGGCTTGAAGACTGGAGCTTGCGAATGGTGCGCATCGTAGTACTTCTTAGCACGGTCACTCACTTTGATTAGCATGTCATTTGTCTGAACCCACAAATTATGAATATCATCAGCAGTGGATTGAGCTGCTGGGGACGTCACTAAGAGCTTCAGTGGAAGTGGCGATGTTGGGGAACGTCCTTAGACCACTTCAAACGGTGACAATCCAGTAGATGTTGCTGGATGAAAGTTGATGGCGAATTCAGCCCATGGAAGCAATTCGGCCCAGTTATTCTGTCGGGACGTGACATAGCTCGGATAAACTGCTTCATTGTTCGATTCATCCGTTCCGTCTGGCCATTCGACTGTGGATGATAGGCTGAGGTGTAGTCTAGAGAGATGTCAAACAATTTGCACAAGGCCCTCCACAATCGTGCCGTGAATTGGGACCCACGGTCGGATACGATGTGAGAAGGTAGACCGTAGAGGCGGAATATGTGCTTTATGAAGAGCTTTGCAAGCTCCAAGGCTGAAGGTATGCCAGGGAGCGCCACGAAGTGTGCCATCTTGCTAAATCGATCAACTGTCACCCAGATGGTATTCATTACTCTGGAAGTAGGTAAATCGACTACAAAGTCAGTAGCGATATGCGACCAGGATCATTCCGGAACTGGCAGTGGTTGCATCTGACCCCATGGTTGTCCAGAAGCGGGTTTGTTCTTAGCACAATTGGTGCAGGATGCCACGTAGGAATAGGTATCCTTTTTGATGGTAGGCCACCAATACAGCTTCTTTATCTTGAGCAGGGTACGGCGTTGGCCAGGATGGCCAGCCAGCTTGGAATCGTGTGCCCAGAAGAGCACTTTCTTCCTGAGTCTTTTTGGAACAATAGTTTTACCAGCGGGTACAGACTGAGTGGATGCCAAGAGGATCTTCTTCGGGTCAATTATGTGCTGTGGCTCATTGGGCACATCCTCTGAATGAAAGGAGCGCGACAGAGCGTCTGCTCTGGTGTTTTTATCTCCAGGGTGGTACTTCAACACAAAATCAAAACGATTAAAAAATACGGACCATCTGGCCAGTCTGTAATTCAGATGTTGTGCGTGGTGGAGATACTCTAGATTTTTATGATCCATGAATACGGTTATTTGATGTTGAGCGCCTTCGAGCCAAGGCCGCCATTCCTCGAATGCGAGCTTTATTGCCAAGAGCTCTTTATCGCCGATCCCATAACTTTTCTTGGCTGGAGAAAATCTTCGTGAGAAGAATGAACAGGGACGTAAGGCTTTCGAGTCTCCTGTTTGGCTCAACACAGCCCCTACACCCACATCTGAAGAATCAACTTCAACGATAAAGGGCTTGTCTGGGTCTGGATGCTGCAAGCACGGTTCTATGGAGAAGGCAGTCTTCAATTTCTCAAATGCGGAAATGGCCTCCACTGACCCTTTTGAAGCGTTGGCACCCTTGCGGGTCATTGCAGTCAAGGGTATGGTTAAAGAAGAATAGTTCTTTATAAAGCTTCGGTAATAGTTGGTGAACCCCAGGAATCTTCTTAAAGCCTTTAGGCTGGTAGGTTGGGACCAATTCTTGATACTTTCAAGTTTGTGAGGGTCCGTTTGGAAGCCTTCTTTTGACACGATGTAGCCTAAGAAAGGCACTGAGTCTTTGTGAAATTCACACTTAGAGAGTTTGGCGTACAGCCGGTGTTCACGAAGACGGTGGAGTACTTGCTTGACATCTGCAATGTGGATGTCCAAATCCTGGGAGAAGAATAGTATGTTGTCCAGGTAGACCACAACATTCTTGTACAGCAGGTCTCGCCAAATGTCGTTCATCATATTTTGGAAAATGGCGGGTGCATTGCACAACCCGAATGGCATTACAAGATACTCGAAGTGGCCGTCTCACGTATTGAAGGCCGTTTTCCATTCATCGCCACTCCGAATGCAAATGAGGTTGTAGGCCCCCTTCAGGTCAAGCTTTGAAAATATCTTGGCCCCTTGCAGCCGGTCAAACAGCTCCGAGATTAACGGCAAGGGGTAATGGTCTTTGATTGTGATCTCATTAAGACTTCAGTAATCAATATATGGATGTAGGGTACCGTCCTTCTTCCCCAGAAAGAAAAAGCCTGAGCCGGCTGGCGACTTTGATGGTCGGATAAAGCCCTTCTGGAGATTTACTTCAATGTATTCTGACATTGCTTTATTCTCAATGGCTGAGAGAGGGTACACTCATCCTTTTGGTGGCTCAGCATTGGGCTTCAGTCTTATGGCACAGTCATAGGGCCTATGTGGAGGAAGAATATCAGCTGCTTCTTTGGAAAATACGTCCGCAAAGGAAGCGTATTGGGGTGGCAGTCCTGGCATCACTGGAGTCGTAGGCATGCAAATGATAGGCGAGATTTCCTTAAGGCACCTCCCGTGACATTCTGGGCCCCAGCGGGAGAGTTCCAAGGATGCCCAGTCGAATTGGGGTTGGTGCACTTGCAACCAGGGTTAACCCCAGGATGATAGGGTGCATGGCCCTTTCTAATACCAAGAAGGAGAGCGATTCAGTGTGGAGAGCTCCAGTGCAGAGAGTAACTGGTACGGTTTGGCAAGTCACATCGCCCGGTAAGGGTTCTCCATGAATGGAAGATAATAGTAGTGGATCTTTCAACTTGGTGAGGGGAATCCTCAGGTATTCCACTAGACGTCTGAGAATGAAGTTGCCTCCTGCCCCTGAGTCCACCAGGGCAGGAGTCTGAACTGTGACTGGTCCGTAGGTCAAGGAGACTGGGAGAGAGAGCGGAGGATAGGGCATAGTGAGGCCTAAGAACAGTCCTCCTGCAGGACTTAGGCCCGTCCGTTTTCCAGACGAATAGAGCATGTAGAGACGTCGTGGCCGGGCTGACCACAGTACATGCATAGGCCATGTCTCTTCCGGAGTCTTCTCTCTTTGGAAGTCAAATGTCCATGACCAAGTTGCATCGGTTCATCAATATCAGCAGCAGAGATTACTGGAACCATCCGAGGTGCAGGTATAGCACTAGCCTGTTTCAATCTAGGTAACACCTTAAGCCTGAGTTCCTTCACCTTGTCCCGGAGCCGGTGATCAATCCGAGTGGCTAAGGCTACTAGTTCATCCAGCGAGTCCGGTGTTTCATGAGCAGCCAGCTCGTCCTTTAAACGGTTATCCAGGCCTCTGAAGAAGAGCGTCTTGAGATATTTGGGGTCCAAGCAGAGTTCTTCCGCAAGAGTTTTGAACTCTATGGCAAATTCAGCCAATGATCTGTTGCCTTGCTTCAATTCAACCAAAGCAGAACCGGCGACAACAGTTCAGGCAGGGTCATCAAAAACGGATTTAAATAAGTCCATAGATCCTTCTATGTCCTGCAAAATGGGGTCCTTGCGTTCCCACAAGGTAGATGCCCAAGACAAGGCCCTACCATCCAAGTAAGAAAGGATATAGGTAGTCTTGGAGAGAGCTGTAGGAAATAAAGATGGCTGTAAGGTAAAATGCATGCAGCACTGGTTTAAAAAGCCCCGAGTCTTCTGGATTTCTCTGGAAAGGCGGATTGGAGCTGCCAGTGGTACAGCAGTCTTTAAAGTTACCTCCTGTAACTGACCTTATTGGTTGAAAGCTGTGCCTTGAACCTTCGGTGTGTGTAGCTGATGGAACGTTGAAGTAAGTTTCTCCAAGGCGTCTTGCTGCTCCGAAATGCGCAGGGCCAGGCCCGGTATGGCCTGCAAGACATTGAGCTGTGCCGGATCCATGGAGTTAGCAATCTGTTATTATTTGTGATGGTTGTGGGTGGATCCTTGGGCCGGTGGCAGCTGACCACACCCTCGGGGGAAGATCTTGAAAGGGACCACCGGTCAGGCTCAGAGTTGGGAGACAGACACACACAAGTTCTTTTATTAAACAGTTTTTGAGAACCACCAGAGGTGGCAGTAGTGAGCTGGAAGAGTCCGGCTGGGCTGTACAGGAAGGCTGAGCTGTAGAGAAACTGAGATAGTGAGTAGGCAGAGTATGCAGAGTTCAGGAACAGAACCTTGATGGTAACACTCACATTGTAGTCTCTTAGAATAGCCCAGGAGCTGGAATGAAGTAGGCCCTCGAGGAGCGAGTACCTGGTTCCAGGGAAAGCTCTGAGAGAGAGATGGTAACTCACTGGTGTTGTAGGCAGCGGTGACTTCCTGGCAGAAGTTATGTTCAGTAGCAGGTCCGGGAATGTGGGCCCTCGAGGAGCGAGTACCGGTTCCAGACTGCGACCTGAAAAGTAAAAGAGAGAGCGAGGCCCCCGAGGAGCGGGTACCCCTGGTAAAGTCCGAGGAGGCAGAGTAGCAAGGTTTTTGGAGAGCGAATTCCATCCGCAGCGATACCTGGAGGCAGCTAGGTAGGAAACCCTTTGCTAACTCGATTAGTTAGCAAAATGAAAGACCTTTAAATATCCGAAGATGATGATGTCATCTCAGGGGGACGCTCCTGAGGTTCGCGCCACTGCTGGTACTTGAGTTGGGGCCGTGCGCGCGCCTTTAGGCCTCAGGAGAACATGGCGGAAGGCAGCGTCTAGCAGGCCCGGGAACGCTGGAGGAGGTCGGCAAGGTGACGCCACGGCAGCCAAACTTCCATCAACCCAGGAGGGCGTCGCCAAAGTGGTAAGGAGGGCGGAGTGGAGATGTCAGGCAGCGACGGTCGCAACAACGGGCATAAAAACATATATCATAAAAATTCTCGAAAGCCCATTTATACACATAGAATTCATTTACGCACGTAAAAGCCAATTTTAAGCACGTAAATCCTTTTGAAAATTACCCCCAAGACAGTAACGTTTGGGTGCACATGTGCACACGTTCGTCAGCCCACGCCCAGGGACATGGTCGTTTTATAACACACACGAATGCATGCACGCAGGTTATAAAATAGCCTGACCGAGCGCACATCTGCATGCAATTTTAAGTGGACATGCGCTTGCGTGCGCAAATGCCAGGTCACCGCGTAAGTGTGGGGATTTTAAAAGACACGCACGCCAACGCCATTACCAGTTTTCCCAATTCATACCCCGTTCACCCAGGTAAGGAATAGGACTTCAAACACCCCCCGCCCTCAGTTCTCTCCTGTTAGCCCCGCCCCTTAAAACCTCGCTGATCTGCCTATTTCTCTTTATTTTATAACTTGCACATCATCCATACCAGAAGTAAAGTTACGCAGCTATACGCATAAATATTTACACGCTAATTTCAAGTTAAAATCCAGGAGCGTCCAGGCTCCTCCCCTTTTTTGAACATTTCATTTGTGCGCATAGTGACAAGTGCGCGCGTTTCCAGGTGGCTTTTTAGCTCTTTGCACTGTATCTTTGTGATGCCTGCATGGGCATGAGGTTCAAACATCAGTAGCAAGAGATACCAGCAATAGATATTTCTAAAAGTTAACCATCTCTAATGCAACATTTGTTAAAAAGATCTTGCCCAGAACACTTAGTATTTGGAATAAGTGCTTGTGCATGTGAGCGTGAATTAAGAACATAAGAAATTGCCATGCTGGGTCAGACCAAGGGTCCATCAAGCCCAGCATCCTGTTTCCAACAGAGGCCAAAACCAGGCCACAAGAACCTGGCAATTACCCAAACACTAAGAAGATCCCATGCTACTGATGCAATTAATAGCAGTGGCTATTCCCTAAGTAAAATTGATTAATAGCCATTAATGGACTTCTCCTCCAAGAACTTATCCAAACCTTTTTTGAACCCAGCTACACTAACTGCACTAACCACATCCTCTGGCAACAAATTCCAGAGCTTTATTGTGCGTTGAGTGAAAAAGAATTTTCTCTGATTAGTCTTAAATGTGCTACTTGCTAACTTCATGGAATGCCCCCTAGTCCTTCTATTATTCGAAAGTGAAAATAACCGAGTCACATCTACTCGTTCAAGACCTCTCATGATCTTAAAGACCTCTATCATATCCCCCCTCAGCCGTCTCTTCTCCAAGCTGAACAGCCCTAACCTCTTCAGCCTTTCCTCATAGGGGAGCTGTTCCATCCCCTTTATCATTTTGGTTGCCCTTCTCTGTACCTTCTCCATCGCAACTATATCTTTTTTGAGAGGTGGCACCAGAATTGTACACAGTATTCAAGGTGTGGTCTCACCATGGAGCAATATAGAGGCATTATGACATTTTCCATTCTATTAACCATTCCCTTCCTAATATATTGCACATGCAGATATAACTGAAGTATGTGGAATAATAACTCGGGACACTTGTACTCACTATACCAGGAGTTTTCAACTCCAGTCCTCAAGGGCTACAAACAGGTCTGATTTTCAGGGTGATCAGCCTATGGAAATTTGCCTTGTTCTTAGAGCATATGTGTGCAAGTGCATCTGAGAAAGATTCATTATGTATGTCCTGAGCTCCTCTACCCTATATTGAAGAAATAAAGGTCTACAGACAAGTAGATGGTGATACCTTTCTTTTGGACTCAGTGCATTTCTGACCACCTCCCTGAGCATCTGGCACATGGAAGCACAGCATTTTACTTATATGCTGGAAGCTTGCACCATTTTGGCAGCGTAGATGGACATAGCAGTGTGAGTGAGGACACAGGCAGTTTGAGTAAAGGGTGAGATTTTCTTTTGGGGAGAGCACTCGCTTAGCTCATCCATAAAATGGGTTAGGGAATAGCAAGCATCAAAATCCAGACTGGGAAGCACTAGCTGGATTATTTAGAAGAATAATTGTATTCCATAGAATAATGGAGATAGCCTTAACCTCTCTAAAGATATAATTGCTCATGTGTTAGTCAGACTATATCTCACACTCCAAAAACCGTTAATTGCACTGCATTTTAAGAAGATTTAATGACTGTCTACTCTTGATATCCCACCAAAAACTGTCTCATAACAACCCTAATTAAACATTTCACACAAGTAAAATGCACTTCTCACAGGACGTGGGTAACAATGGGCGAGCTGTGAAGAGTTTGCACATTCTCTATCAGTGACTGAGAAAAGGAGCTTTGCGTTGGCGGGAGTGGCTCTACACGCATGTCAGCCTTTTACCCCCATCATTTCTGATGGGCTCTTACACTAGTTATATATAATTCCATTATAATCTGTTACCTAGAATTAGACAACTTCTCCACATCTGAATCATGATAGCCCTTTAAACCCATCAATATTGTCAGCATATGAGCCTTTTTCCATCTAGCAGTTCATCAGATCCATATGCAAGGCCAATTTGATAACTGTACCAAATGGATTATATTTAATTCATTAAGGGGTGAACGCTATGGATGAATCTGTTTCCGAAAGGTAAAAAAATCATTCTTCAAACCAACAATAACCAGGCATCCCAGCTGCAGAAAAATATGGGAAATATTCCACCGAATTACCGATAGTAATTTATTCCAACCAATCAGAAATTCTGTTCTCATGTTCATTCATAAAAAACTGTTTTCAGATGGAAGTAGCATGTCTGGTTAGGTACTGCTGTATTAATTATATGTAACTACTGAGAAAGCCTGTCATTAAATGACAGGATAGTGGGATGTAAACTTAGTCCCCAGTTCCCTCCCCTTATATGTCCCCACCTGGGCTTTAGTGAGAGCTGGAGCTGCGTGAGTGAGTGGTGTCTGTGGGTGGGAAGTGAGTGTGTGTGTGTGTAAGTGGGAGAGGGGTAAGTGTGTATTGGTGAATGAGAGATGTCTTTGTGAAACTGAGACACATGAATGGTTGGGACACTGCAAGTTGGGTGTGAGTGAGTTGCAGAAAGGGTGGGTGTGGGAGAGTGGGAGAGGTTTGCGTGTGTGTGTGTGTGTTGCTGATGTGTATGGTTATGGTGTATGTTGTCTCAGGATGGAGAATGTCTTGGGGATGGAGAAGGAGAGTATTTATGTAGGGGGTATGTTTGAGTTGTCACATTATAGGTGGTTATGTACTGATTATTTAAGTATAAGAGGTCCCTATCCCAGAAAGACTTGACCACACAGTAAACTTCTTTATTCTTTCCCAAGGCACCGCCTGGTGCCCTATAACCTTAAGAGCATAAGATATTCCATACTGGGTTAGACAAAGGGTTCATCAAGCCCAGTATCCTGTCTCTAAGTCAAAAGTACCTGGCAAGTACCCAAACATTAAATAGATCCCATGCTACTAATGCCGTTAACAAGCAGTGGCTATTCCTGTTGATTAATAGCAGTTTATTGACACCTCCTGCAGGAACTTATCCAAACCTTTTTTAAACCTAGCTACACTAACTACTTTAACCACATCCTCCAGCAACAAATTCCAGAGCTTACTTGTGCAATGAGTGACAAAGAATTTTCTCTGATTTGTTTTAAATGTTCTACTTGGTAATTTCAGTGAGTGCCCCCTAGTCCTCGTATCATCTGAAAGAGTAAATAACCATTTCTCATTTACCTTTTCAGATGCTTTCATAATTTTGTAGACCTCTATCATACCCCCCCCCCCCCCCCTCAGCCATCCCTTCTCTAGCTGAACAGCTCTAATCTCTTGAGCCATTCCATGTCTTTCATCATTTTGTTTGCTCTTCTCTGTACTTTTCCAGTGCAACTATATTTTTTTTGAAATGTCAGAATTGCACACATTATTCAAGGTGTGGTCTAACCATTGAGCAATACAGAGGCATTATGGCATCCTCCATTTTATTTACCATCCCTTCCTAATAATGCCTAACATTCTGTTTGCTTATTTGACCGCCACAGTACATTGAGTCAACGATTTCAAAAGAATATCAGCTATGATGCCCAGATCGTTTTCCAGATAGACATATCCGGCTGACTTAGATGGGATATTCAGCAGCATGGATATGCTGCGGAATATCCTTGGACAAATCGCTACTTAGACAAATAAGTCTTATCTGTCTAAGGCTGAAAGTTGCTACTTAGCCTGATAACTTATCTGGCTAAGTATCGCCGCCCCGTTCCACCCATTGCCCACCCACAACTTGTCCGGTTAACTACATAGCCGGATAAGTGACTTATCCGGCTATGTAGCAGCCGATGAATATAGCCTCCAGCGTAACAGCACCTTTTTTCTGGCCCTGCAGTCTTCTCGTCTGATGGGGCCTGGCCTCCACACCAGCACCGCAGCTCTTTTCATCCAGTTGACTCAAATGACTCCTGGCCAGCTCTATGGCTGCATTTGTCTGGCTCTCTGCCATCAGCTACACTCCATGCTGCGAGTCCACACAAGCACTGGGAGGGCATTACAGAGTCAACAAGCACCAACCAACCAACCCCATCAACCATTTTTTATATATAGTGAGAGAGATAGTGCAGTCTCTGGTCTATGAAATATAATTAATTGATACTGTTAATGAAGGCATGGTGGATGAAAGAAAGTTGGTTTTGTTGCTTTAGTTTATGATAATATTGCGGCTGCATCCAGATGGTTTGGTGTCCAGTGGAACTCATTTAAATTGTAGCGTTTCGCCATGAAGACACTGGTCATAAGCTGTGTCCTACAAGAAAAGCTGAGGGGGAGGGGCTAGAAGAAAAAGAGAGAGAGTTTGGGGGTAGGGAAGAAAGAAAGAAACTAGAGGGTAAGGGGCCAAGGAGAGCTGGGGTGGGGGAGAATGAGAGGCTGGTTACATAGGGAAGCAAGGGGAAAGGTGGTAGAGAGAGCTATTATAGTGTTCCTAGGAGGGATTCTTTGCCAAAACATTCTGCATCTTTCATTAACTTTTTTCTGAATTGTACTTTAAAGACTGACTGTTTTGTATTATTTGACAAAAAATATGCACAATTTTAAAATATTGTGCACAGAATTTCTTTTTCACAGAATTCTACCAGTAATTTATCAGTATATTATCTGCGCTGGGTTCTGATAAGAACAAGCAGAGCATTGCCCACATTTACATACATTTAAAGTAGTAGATGTGACCACCTAAGAAAGCCTCTCCTAAACCATAAACATTAAAGAGGCCAATATTCAGTAAGGCGGCCAGCAAACAAATTATCCAACGAACGTTAGCTAGATAAGTCATCCCAGATGCTCTGCGGGATAAATGTCTCGCTGAATATCCACGATTAAAGTTGTCTGGCTGACTTTAGCAGGATAACTTTTAAACCTATAAACCTATCAATGTGGAAAAGAGGATTTACATTCAGACAACATCCAACAAGGCATGGATCTGTGCAGTCTGGGTAAACAAGCATCGGGGTAACTTGCTTGATGCGGCAGTTACTACCTGTAACCATTAAGTCTTATGCTCACCTTTGATGCAACTCCAACATTACTCTCTGCATCGATGGCAGGGGATGGCAGGAAATTTGAATCAATCAGTTACCAACAAGGGTCCTGAACTTGGTGGTTGGTGAAACAGATAAGTATGGGAAAATAAGTGTGGGAGCTTGCTGAGCAGACTGGATGGGCCGATTGGTCTTTTTCTGCCGTCATTTCTATGTTTCTATATTTGAATATAGTCAGTTAGGTCTAAAGTTATCTGGCCTTGTCTAGTCTGATAACTTGCCATTTAACAGGATATCTTGGTGGGGGGGGGGGGGTGTGTGGCAGGAGTGATGTGGGCCTGCAGCCCATTCTCCCCCCCTCCCCAATATTTAAGAAATGACCTGCTAAGCTGAGTGTGCTAAACTTACACACTCAAACCTCGCCATTTAAAAAATGTGGGCCCCTTTGGTCAGTCTTCCCCCACTCTCCAATTCATCAGAAAAAGCCCCAAACTGCCTTTTCTCTCCCTCCTCGTACGAGAGCCAGTGCAAGAATATTTGGTGCCCTAGGTGAACGTTTGGTCATGCAGTCCGCTCCCCAACTTACCTAATGGTGGCAACTCCTGTACAAAGCTTCCTTCTTTGGCTGTTCTTGCCCTGGCACAGTACCCCCGCTGTGCCTCACGCTTTTACCAAAACCCGGGCACAGGCCTTCTAGCATTGCTATGTGAGAAACGCTTGAACTGAAAGCTCCTAGCATTGCCTTTCACAGCAACGCTGGTAGCTTACTCTTCCAGCAATATTCACATAGCAATGCTAGGAGCCCGATAATGCTAAAATCTAGCCAGGTGCGTTTCCCAATATTCGAAAACTTGATATTTAGCCAGATAATGTATGAGTTATTCAGCTAAATGGCTTTGAATATTGACCCCTAAAATGAAACAGAGGACCTTAATTATTCCTTGCTGTGACTGCTAACTCAATTCTGTAGAACAATAATCTGCTGAAAACTGGTGTTAAAAGCATGGTTTCACTCTGTTGTGATTGTGGGATGCTTTAAGGGGAAAAGCATTATAACTGGGAATACAAACCTTTAGCATAAAACTATCCCACTTAATTCTTGTATTTATGATTATTAATACCAACAGAGTTGTGACATCATATTTTATTTTTGAAAAATGTATGAAAACTACACCACTAGTGCCTCGGTCTCCAAAGGGAAACTGATTGTCGTGCTGTTGATGACAATGGTGTGTGTGAATAGCTGAAGTCCAGAGCAGAAAGGTCTGTCTTATGCGCAGCTGTACAGTGCAGTGTATGTCTAGCAGTGCCTTAGAAACGATAAATAGTAGAAGCTGAAAATATTGAGGTCCACATTCGAAAGCCATCCGTCTAAATGGCATATTCAGCCACGTATCCATAACTATTCATCCGGCTATAATTTAGCCAGATAAAAAAGGGATGTTACTGACGTATTCCAGGGAGGAGTTGAGTTATCCGACTAACTTAGCCGAATTTCGCCTTGTGCGGCTAGATAACTTTCTGTGTGCCTGGATATCTTCAAATGATATCCGACTTAGCTGAACTTTTGTCCAAAAAAAAAAAGATTTAAAGGGGCCTGTGGCCCGATTTCTTCTCTCTCCCTTACCTAATATTAAAGTTGCCCTATTGGGCCTTCCACCTCCCACCCCACATCTCAAAATGTGCTGGGATCGAGCCCCGCCCCCGACAAACCTCTTCCTCAAAGATAAACCTGTCACCAAGGCCAGGCCCTCCCACCCCCTCACTCCCCTCGGCAATATAAATTAACACCCTGCTGCACCCCCAACAACCCCTGGACCTTCTCCCCACTTCCTGAGGCCAAAATCTCCCCGCCAGGAGTGGGAGAGAGGTCCAGCGCAGCTTTTGTCAAAACTGCACTGCAAGCAATTTACTGCACCAGGTTCATGCTTCCAGCGCCAGAGAGAAGAAATCAGGCCCTTTAATTCTTCTTTTTTTTTTGGGGGGGGGGGGGGGGGGTGGAAGCACTACTTACCCCGGATATCATCTGTGATAGATCATCTTTAAATTACGTGAAATTTCGATTTTGGAAATTTGGCCGTCCAGTTGTTTCAGGTTAGAACATCATCAATGTGATATTCTCTGTGACTGGTAAGATTTACGTTTCAATCTGTACTTTTTATCTCTGCAGAGTTTTCCTTTTGTGTAGTTAATCCACCCATGGCCATGGATCTAGCCTTTGGTCTGCTTTGTGAGCTGCTTCAGACCTGGGATCAAGCCTCTGCCGGCATCCTAATCTTGATAGAATGGCAGCTGGGAGAAGATGACCTCAAGAGGGACTTGGAGGCTTCAAAATCAGTAATTCACATCATCACTCTTTCTCCGTTGTGCAGGGATTTGTCAGCTGAATAGAATCAGTTCTGCGGGTGGTTACTCAGCACTAGATTGACTTAGTATTTAATGACGAAGAACCAGAATGTTCCTATTAAGTCTCACTAAATTCAGTCTTGATTAGTCAGCAGAAACTAAACAGCTGTTATAAACCATCTTAAGGCATTAGGTGACAGCTGATATGATAAAACAAAAATGACCTTTGACATACTTTGAACTTGTTATCATGTTTTTAGAGCAAATACTTCAACAATTCTTTTTTAGCATTCGGGCATGTGGGGGACTAGCAGAAGAAAGCTACTCTCCTGATAAAACACTGCAAGATAAAAGTTGTGTGGTGTTAGTGAGAGAGGTGTGAATAACAGGGTTACTGACACTCTTCCGTGTTAGAAATTATACTCTGCTACATTTTTGTAGGAGATGGTGAGCTTTATTTTCTTTACTTTGCTTGTAAGGTTTTCTCAGTGCTGTAGAAATCCATTGGAGTGCAACAATCTTAGTGCAGATTTACTCTCAACAGCAGTGATTTTTATTTAGTTGGGTTTGTTTTCCTGCATATTTTTTCCATAGACAGAAAATGTGCCACTTTAACAGACCTGATGCACTATCAAACATTTTTCTATTTTAGTTTCCATTTGGGAACACTCATTTAGAGAGTTATTCTTGAACTGGTTTATTTAATTTAGGAATCAGTAATGTGCAGGTCATTGTATTTCTGCAGATGGTATCTTATTTGCTATAGATGTCTGCTAAGGACACAAATTGGGAGAAAACTCTTAGTGAATCAGGATTATCATTTTAGTACATGATATTTTTGTCTTAAAATGATGATTTGCATTTTATGCAAAGTACAGTAACAATTTCAGATAAAATATATTGGGGTAGATTTTAATACCTACGCATGGACGCACGATTTTATAACCTGCACGTGCAGGTACGCGCATGTTATAAAATCGGGGGTCGGCGCACGCAATGGGGTTCACACTAGTGCATTTTGCGCACGCCGATGCCCACGGCCTTCACCCGTTCCCATGCCCCTACTCTATCTTTCCTACCCCCTTCCCATAACCTTCCCACCCCCTAGCCCTATTCTAACTCCCCCCCCGACCTTTATCTTACCTCGTGCGTGCACCGGCAGCCTGCCGGCACGCCATCCTCTGACAGCGGCAAATGGGCGCTGTGCTGGACGCCTCTGGCCCTGCCTTGTCCCCTGGACTGCCCCGCCCCCTCCCCGCCCCTTTTTCGAAGCCCTGGGTGGTTACGTGCCTTTATAAAATAGGCACGTAACCACCCCCCCACCCGCGTAAGGCTTTGAAAATCTACCCCATTATGTATTTGGGATTATACTCTTATAGAACATTTTTCATTCCTTTGTTAATAGTTTCACCAGCCCTGTGTCTGAGCTGTCAAATTATGTTTTTGGGACTTGATGATCACCATCCCTAAGTTCAATGCCTGCCTTGATTTTCAATAAGACAGCTGAAGCATTTTCCAAGATACGTTATATTCTATAAAGCTTAAAACTGGGGAAACTTGTATTTAGATTCTGTTACCAGAATGTTGGTGTCAGTTAAGTGTGGTTTATTTTGACTCAGTATCTTTTGTTTTGTTTTCCTAAGGTGGAAGATGAGTACCTGTTTGATAAGGGAGAGGTGAACTTTTGGGCAGAAAAATTAGCCTATTCCAGACTGCTTGGTAAACACCTAAATGTGCTCATCTCGTCGGTGGACTCACGTTCTCTAGATCAAGCAGAACTCCGACGACTGGCTACAGTGGTGACTGACCAAGCCCAGCTGGCTGACCAGCTCCTCCGAGACCTTCCTCCTACCCCAGAGTTTTCCAAAACTCAGGAATTTACAAGGCTGCTAATTCAGAAAGAAAGGATATCGACTTGTCTTAAGCTACTCAACTTGCTGGGACACAGTGCTGGCAAGAAAGCAGAGGAACCCTAAAATCTAAATCCTTGGAACATTTTGCCTTGTAAATGTTCCCGCAGTCCCGGGATTCCACTTCAGAGGACTATAGAGGACTGTGCTATCTCAGGCTAATGTCTCGACACATTTTAGAATGTTAGAAAATGTGATGTCCTTGACATAAATCTAGTCCAGCTCCATCAGACTTGCTATGCAAGAACGGTCTGTGAAATATATCTACTGATTTCATTTAGACCAGTATCCATTATTGCAGGAAGGAAGCTAACTGAGATGCAATGTGCTTCATACAGCCACGTGGAACCCACCTGTAGTCCTGGGCTATGTGCATTTTATTCACATCAGATAGGCTTCAACTCTCCTCCAATAAACATAATCCAGCTTAAATTTTTTTCCATTTACTTTGACATGGTTACAGTCCAAGAATGGGATAATAATAGAGTTCCATTTTACTGATTGGACAAATACTTTTTTAAAGGGGGGGGGGAAAGGGGTTTTTTTTTACTGTTTTGCATGCCCGCTGTAATTTTAGACTTTTCAACTCGCATACACCTCACCCTCCAACTGAACGTACTTTAATTCTGAACAAGAAATTATATTTCATATTAAAAAAAAAAAAAAGTCCTCATTTACAAAGGAAAAGAAATAACTGGATACCAACCTTGTACAGTAATGGACTCAAAACAAAAACCTGTGAATCTGATTTAGATGGTTGGCATAAATCTGCATAAAATCATCTTGTGCTTTATGACAGAATAAATACTTATTTTTAATTAGCTTCAGGCCTTTTCAGGGGTATAAACCTTACTTAAGCTCAACGAGTTGTCATTATCTTCAGCTGTGCCGGACAGAAATTATACTTATTACATTAACCTTTATACTTAAAAAAAAAAAAATCCATCCCCTACTGTGTGCTCAGAGTTTTGTGAGTTTTGATTGTTTCACAGACACTCGTAGAAAAACAAAAAATATTCTAGGTCCCCTTTTCCCAAAAGAGCTAACTTGCATTATTTAGAGTTTTCTGATGCATTTGTCTGTTGCAGGCTGCTCTGAGCACTGTTAAGATGGGTGTTTTTTCGCTTGAGCTCATCACTGAGATAATTATAAGCAAAACTGTTCATTAGGCTGCAGGCAAAGGGTCTGGACCTGTTTCCATGCATTTGTATGCTCAGAGCCCCCAGTAGGTGGCAGCACAGCACATATTTTGCAATTGCGTTCTGAAGCAATCATGAGTGTTGAAACAAAGGTCAGCAAACCTTTACTTCTGCATATAACTTCACTGTGAGAAATTACTGATTGAGCATACCCCAGTTCTTAGCACAGTTTATTTTTCCCTGTTTAATTATAAGTCATTATCACATTCTACCACAGCTGGTTTAATATTTCCTTCTAATAATTCATGAAATCAGAATTCAGCTAATTGCATTTTCTAAACTACCGTACTGACCCCAGCATCCAACTCATTTGGTGTAAGATGAATGGTCCTAGCAAGTCTGTATCTGTAAGCCAACTGCTCACTTTTAATTTCAGCCACTCAAAATGTCATTTGAACCTAACAACCGGTCCAGTAGCATTTGTATGTGCCATGAGAACTCAGCAACATTCATAGTGTCCTATTATATTCGGAGTGTTTAATACCTAAAACAAAACTTTACTCTCCAATGTACTACTATGTAACATGTCAAGCATTTATCAAGTAGCAGCACCAGTCTTGGAGAACTTTAAAAATGTACTTTTAAGGCGCTGTTAATTGAAATTCCAAAATCAGTTTCCCTTCCATTTCAGCATCACAGATTCCAGTGTATGCTAATGCTGATCGTTCTGTACTATGCACGCGATGTGGACCAGCTGCAGCCAGCATCTTAGGTCCTATGTGACATGTTGGGGACATGACTGGTTCCAGTGGCTTAGATGGATTATTGCGACGTAGCTTAAACAATTTCAGATTTAACAAAGGTTTTAATCTATACAGGAATAATGATTCTCATGCATTTTTTTTTTAATATTTTAGTGTGAGCTGTTTGTGTTCAAAACTGACCATTTTTATAAACAATAGAGCACAAAAATGTTATTGATCATCTTGAGTTTTATTTTTTAAAGTTTGTAATTTTATGAACCAACCATGTAATAAATGAAGATTGAAACTGTCAGCTGTACAATAATCGTTTACTTTGTATCCTTTGTCCGGTCATTTTTTTGCAATATTGCCATGGAAATCCCTTCTTCTTACCCTTTCTTGCAAGCTAGCTCTTGCTTCAGCAGCTCAGCTGAGAGCTACAAACACAAAGTGTCATTCTACACATTCTCCGGTACTTCAGAGTAATAGTGGAGCAGCTTCTCACTCAACAAGTTCAGCATTTCAGACCTAGACAGAGGACAGCAAGGAGAAACCCAACTATCAGAAAGAATGGAACATGGAAGCCTTCCTGGAAGCAGCGTTCAGTATTGATCTATAGGAATATTAGATCCAGGAAGAGCTTAGGAAAAAAATGTTTGCCTAGTGTTGGTTTGTTGTTTATTTGTTTTAGTTTCATTGTACACTGCTTCGGGCGATTTCTTGGGAAACTTGGGAGGCGGTAAATAAATAAGCCAGAACAGGCACTGTCACCTAACTCGTGAGAGAAGTTAGTATACCTTAGCCTACAACACAGAAGCCAGAGAATAACAAAATATAACGCACATGTCACTTTTTCAAGCAGTTGCTTAAAGCTCAGTTGTTGGACTTTTTTCTTTTTTTTTTTTTTTACTAACTCTTTATTTCAAGACACCATTCAGCAAAAGAACAGATTGACGGCAAGAAGCAAAAAATATAATAGAATACATAACACAAAAAATAGTAGAGATATGACCGGTGAAAACATATCCCAAACCTAATTTAAATTACTAAAACCCTTCTTGGAAGGACCTCCTCCTTGACCAATACATCTTCTGTATCCGATCAAATCCTTCTGAGTTATTTTTAAGACCAAATGTAATTTTCTCCAGTTATTACACTCTTGAGCATCCCTTTCCCTTCAGGTAGGGAGGGAAGAGATTTTGTAAGTTTTCCACTGTTGCATGCTGATGAGTTTATGTACATCCCTACACATGTAGACTGCAATAGAGGAGAGATTGCCCTGGTGCAATCAGAGCTGGGAGCCTCCTAAACACAGGATCTTCAGCATCTTCTCCCTCTAAACCCCCCCCCCCCCCCCCCATCTACAAGATGTAGAGGATCACAGCAACATGATGTTAAAGCACAGGAATCCTCAATCTCTCCCCCCTACACACACACATTAATATCAATTTATTCCAAATTCTTAAAATAAGCATACCTACAGGGGCGGATTCCCGATGACGACCAGCCTGGGGATTCGCCACCCAGGCCGGCCCCGAAGATACCACATGGTCTGCCGAGCGCGGCTCTGTCACGGCCGCGCTCGGCAGACCACATGACTAGAGCGACCGGCCCACCGGGGGATGCCCAATCCCCCGATAGGCCAATCCGCCCCTGCATACCTACCATTCTTTTAAGCTGCAGTGCAGGCATCCCTAGGCATATGTGCCTAATGGAAAATCTAGCCCTTGGTGATTAAACACTATATACAACACAAAGGCATTCCCTAGGAGTAAATGAATAAAATTTTTGCTAAAACAGAGGATAGTGCAATTTCTGAAATCCAAAGCAGTCTTGTCAAATGAATCCAATCAAATTCTTTGACTGGTTGATCAGAGAGATCAGAGAGAGCGCTAGATGTAGAGTACTGGGGTTCCAGCAAGAACTTTGACACGGTTCCTCAGAGGCAACTTATAAATTGAGTGCCCTGAGAATGAGCCTTAAAGGGAGTGACTGGATTAAAAACTGGTTAAGTGGAAGACAACAACGAGTAGTGGTAAAAGGATGTGTCACAGGGACTAGACCTGAGACTGGTTCTGTTCAACATTTTTTAAATGTTGCAGAAGGCATATTGGGTAAAATTGGCTTTTTTATGGATGATACCAAACTCTGCCACAGGTTAGACACCCTGGACGGTATGAAGAACATGAAGCAGAATCTTGTGAAACTTCAGAAGAGATCTAGAGTTTGGCAGCTTAAATTTAATGTTGAAAAAAAATGCAAGGTCATGCATTTCGATTTAAAAAAAACCAAAGGGATTAATTCAATAGAAACATAGCAGAAAAAGACCATATGGCCTATCCAGTCTGCCTATCCATATCAACTATTCAACTCTACAATCCCACTCCCTCAGAGATCATCTGTGTTTATCTCATGCTTTTTTAAAATTCAGATACTGTCTTTGTCTCTACCATCTCCATGAGGAGGCTATTTTTTTGCATCCACTACCCTATCTGTAAAGAAATATTTCCTTAGATTACTCCGAAGTCTATTCTCTTTCAACCTCATCCCATGACTCCTCATTAGAGAGCCTCCTTTCCATTGAAACTGTGGAGGTATTTAAATGTCTTTATCATATCTCTTCAGCCCAAAGTTGGGATCTTTAATTTGTATTCTGCCTGTTGTGACACTTCAAAGCAGATCACATTCAGGTACCATAGTCATCTCTTCTATTCTGCCTTTCCTCTAGGGTATACAGTTTTTTAGATCTTTAAGTCATCTTTAGAATGATGACTACTGACATTTTAGTAGCCACCTTCTGGACTAACAATATAGGGGTGAAGTTCTGTGATCATATCTGATCATCTTAAAGTGGTCAAACAAATAGATAAGGCAAGGGCAAATGCCAAGATTCTTGGGACCATGGGAAGAGGAGTAGTCAGCAGGAAAAAGGTGATATTGCCTCCGTATAACCTCATTTGGAGTACTGTGTACAATGCTGGAGATCGCATCTTCAAAAGGATGTAAACCAGATGGAGTCAGTCCAGAGGACTTCTGTTAAAATGGTCAACGGTCTTCATCATAAAGCATATGAGGACAGACTTAAAAGATCTAAGTATGTATACTCTACAGCAGCGATTCTCAACCGGTGTATCGCGACACACCAATGTGTCGTCAAGCACCGGCAGGTGTGTCTCAGTTCCCGGTGTCCCACTGCCCCACTTGTGCTTCCCTTCTTCCCAGGGGTGAGTCTGAAATGTGGAGAGACCTGTGCACTGCCGCCGGAGGCCAGGCCAGTGGGGCCAAAGAGCAGAGCGACCCTGCGCCACCGTAGGCCAGGCCAGCGGCAGCTGGAGAGATGTTGCACACTGCCGGAGGTCAGGCCAGTGGTGGCTGATAAGCAGAGGCCAGACTTATTGGGCCAAACAATGAGAAGAGGCTCCATGTGAGCTTGTGTGTGTGTGTATGAGTGGCAGCTTTGTGTGCCTGTGGTAGAATGGATGCATGAGTAGCAGCTTTGTATTTGTGTAGTAGAATGGGTGCCTGGGTGCATGAGTGAGAGCGTGTGTGTGTGTGTATGTGGTAGAATGGGTGTCTGGGTGGTGAGTAGCAGCTTCGTGTGGGTGGTAGAATGGGTGCCTGGGTGCGTGAGTGGCAGCTTTGCGTGTGTGTGGTAGAATGGATGCCTGGGTGCGTGAGTGGAGGCTTTTTGTGTGTGTGTGGTAGAATGGGTGCCTGGGTGCGTGAGTGGCAGCTTCGTGTGTGTATGTGGTAGAATGAATGCCTGGGTGCGTGAGTGGAGGCTTTTTGTGTGTGTGTGGTAGAATGGGTGCCTGGGTGCGTGAGTGGCAGCTTCGTGTGTGTATGTGGTAGAATGGGTGTCTGGGTGGTGAGTAGCAGCTTCGTGTGTGGTAGAATGGGTGCCTGGGTGCGTGAGTGGCAGCTTTGTGTGTGTGTGTGGTAGAATGAATGCCTGGGTGCGTGAGTGGCAGCTTTTTGTGTGTGTGTGGTAGAATGGATGCCTGGGTGCGTGAATGGCAGCTTTGTGTGTGTGTGTGGTAGAATGGGTGCGTGAGTGGCCATTGTGTTCGTTGTAGGAATGAGAGCCAAGAGCATTTGTGTGTGATTGAGAGCTTGTATGTAAGTGACAGAGCATGTGTGAGATTGAGAGAGAGACTGGTCAGAGGTGATGTGTTTCTGTGAGAAAGAGGCAGACTGGTCAGGAAGATGACGTGTGTGTGTGTATGTGTGAGACAGACTAGTCAAGGAGGTGACTGGTCTGTGTGTGGGAGAGACTGACTGATCAGGGAGGTGACTAGTGTGTGTGTGAGGAACAGATACTAGTTAGGGAGGTTACTGGTCTGTGTGAGACAGAGAATGTGT